>NW_025214394.1:12129-20704 GCF_004010195.1 Chiloscyllium plagiosum | reverse complement strand
ATTGGACCTTTCGTCAGGACTGGCGAGGGGGAGGGGAGCCCAGAAAAGGAGTGATGGGATATGGAAGGGCGAAGGGTAGGCATGATGGTGGTGTATACATGCAGGTATGGGGTTGCTGTGATTGGTTAGTGGGAAGGGTGGAGCGGATATGTGAGTGAGAAGATGGACAGGTGGGTCTGGTCAGGGAGAAGGGGCAGGGGATAAGGCTGCGTATGGAGGGATTTTGAAGCTTCTGCAGTCAATATTGAGGCCATTGGGTATCAGCTTCAAAGGTAAACTCTCAGGTGGTGCTCCTCTGACAGTGGACAGGCTAAGGATGGGCATGTCCCTGGAAGAGTTGAAGGGGACATTGAAATGGAAGTCAACTGGAAGGTCGGGTTGGTTGTTATGTTCAGAGCACTGGTGCTCCATACAGAGCCTGATCCTGCCCCACCTAGCACGTATCCAACTCCCGATGTGGTCTCCTCTCTATCAGGGAGACCAAAGGGAGTTTCAGAGACATATTCATGGAGCATCTGCTCTCTGCATGCTTTAGCCAACCCTACATTCCAGTTGCCATTCAATTTTTCGCTCACACCAACCCCCCCTCCCCACCTTGCTCATCCAGCGACAGGTCCAACTGATTCCTGAAGAAGGACCTGTGCCCGAAACGTCGAATTTCCTGTTCCCTGGATGCTGCCTGACCTGCTGTGCTGTTCCAGCAATAAAGTTTCAACTTTGATCTCCAGCATCTGCAGACCTCACTTTCTCCTCAGCGACAGGTCCATCCTTGGCCTCCTCCACTGTCAGAGTGAGGCCAAATAGAAACTAGGGAACACAACCTGATCTTTCAGCTTGAGTGCTTCCAGTTCACTGGTCTCAATATTGACTTCACTGGCTTCAAAACTCTCCACCCACAGCCTTATTCCATGTACCCCTTCCCTGACCTGACCAAAACTGTCCATCTTTCTATTCGCATATCCGCTGCACCCTTCCCACTGACCAATCACATTATGCCCCTACTTGCATCCCTTATCGTCATCCCATCTACGCTTACCTCAGCCCCACGCCCCTCCCTCTATTTATTTCCCTGCTCCCCTTCCCCCGGACCAATCCTGATGAAGTCTTTCAGCCTGAAACGTTGACTTTCCTTTTCCGTGAATGCTGTCTGACCTGCTGTGCTTTTTCAGCTTCATATGTATTGCTATATCCGCAGCAACAGATTTTATTGTGCTTTCTATACATTTTATTTTAGTCTGCTTACAGACAAGCTTATCTCAACATTCTCACTACAGGGTCAAGGAAACAGTCTCTTTGTCACGAATGCTCCTGTCTGCTTTGAAATGATTTCCTTTATTTTAACCGTACTTTCAAGTCTGCTGTTCATAATAGCATTGTAAATTTTACTCTTGTTATGCTGTAGCTTAATCACACCACGTCCAATACACTTCACAACTTCCTTGTTCTTATACTCCACGCATATATTCATAAGTCCTTTTATACAACAGTTTCAACTTGCCTGACCATTTGTAATTTCCTGTCTTCTGTGTCCCTCTCTCCTTACATTTACCAGGCCTCCCTCACTCCAAACTTTCTTGAAAAATCACCAGCAATGCCTCCATAATCACCTTCGGCATCTCTTTATAACTACGGGGTGTTCTCCAACTGGTCTCGCTCATTGATCCAACTTCATCTTCCCCAGCTCCTTCTCCTTACGGGTGGTAACTGTACTCACCTCTACTCTCTGACTGTCTTGAAGTTCTGACATTTTGCTGATGTCTTCCACCGTGAAGATTGTTGCAATGTATTCAATTCCTCTGCCATTCCATTGCTTCCCGTAACTATTCAAGCTTCATTTTCCAAATTTCCTCTGTTTGCTCTTTACTCCCTGTCTTCCTTGTTATATATCTAAAAATCTCTTTCAATGTTCTATTACATTATTAACAAGCGTAATATCATATTTCACCCTCTCCTGCCACTTGCTGTTCTTAGTTATCCGTACTGGAATTTATAGGCTTCGTAATCGTCTAGATTCCCAATACTCTTCACCACATTGTGCGCATTTTCATTTACATTTATGCTGTCCCAGAGTTCGTTATCACGCACGGCTGCCTTGTCTTCCACTGAATAGCTTTCTTCTTACTTGGGATGAATTTCTGATGTGCTGCTGAATTATCTCCAGAAACTTCTGTCATTGCTGCTTCATCATATTCCCGTGCTCAGCTCCCCTTCCAACTAACTCTGGCCAACGCCACCCTCATGTCTTTTTAGTTACATTACTCAATTATAAGCCATCTCATCCAAAAGTGAGTAATAGATGTAAACTGAAGGAGGGGGATTTGAGACATGGGACACGAAGAACGATTGGAGGACTTATTAACTAGACAGAAAGATAGAGACAGAGAGAGAGAATATAGACGTGGAGATGTAAAAATAGGGAAGTCTACATGATTGATAGAATTAGATGTGCTTCCATATTTGGTTTGACAATTCCTTTGTGCTATGGTCCTTTGTACAGTGTATGTGCAACAGATTAATCTGTTGAAATCCTGGATTAAATAACATATTAGTATTTTATAAATTTTGTACATCACATGCATCATGTTTGTTAAGTATGTCTCTCGTTCATTCTGAATATGTTGCACTCATATGAACAATCTTATCTATCTGCACACACACACAGACACACACACACACACACACACACGCACACTGGCACACACGCACACGCACACTATCACTGTTCAGCCATTCCATTTGAAATGATTCGGTTTTGTTTACATTGTCACTTGCCATTCCTTCTTCTGAATATATTATGTTTCTTTCACTGCATTTTATTTTATTCTGTCTGTCAAGAAGACATTGGGGACTGGCAGGGATGTCACTTTACTCCTCGTCAGTCTCCACAGCCACTGTCTTCGAATCCTTTCTGTTTCTTAACCCATGAAAAATACGTACTCTGTCTGACCCTTGAATCCCAATAAATAGGTCAATTTTAACAGAACACTTACTTTTGCGCTAAGGCTACAAAAAATCTCAAAAAGAAAAGGCATATAAATTGTGCAATAAGGTCTTTGCATCTTGACAAACAGATTATAGAATTGCATAGTGTAAACGATAAACAATTAACTGGTAAGATCTGTGAGAATAAAATCGAGGGAAATCCGTATTTCTTGTGTATATTCAGGGCAGTCGTGCCCAGAAGCAGTTTTTATATTGGAAGTTGTTGTGGTGGAGGAGACTTCAGTGTAGTAACAACATCTCGATTGACGCTGTGTACTGATGACTATTCAGGCAGGTTACTATCCCATCCTCGCTATTGTTGGTGTTCCTGGTGAGTCTATCTCTGCCCATTTACTAATTCTCTAACCCATTGTGAATGTCATCGTTTTCTCTGTAGTGTATATTTGGCAAAGATCCAAACTATGGTCTTCGCTTTCAATCACAATCTCCATTTCTATGCCATGAATATCATATCCCTCGCTTACAATCATCTGAGGAGAAACGAAAGTGTTCATAACCACGATTACCCCATTTTATCCTGAACGGATTTATATCTCAATATTCTGTCTACCACAAAACCTGTCCACTCCCACCTTCACGATATTCCTAGTCTTCACTTCTGCCTCAACGCTGTTTCTGAATAAACCATCATCCACACCTTTCCAGTTACAATTCTCTTCTGGCAACTCTTTTCGTTACACATATTTTGATCACAAACTTTTTCTTACCTCGACCTGGACCTATGCAAAGTGTGAAGTCAGTTTGATTCTAAAATGAGTTTCAGCATAACCTGTAACCTCCCACGAGGGAGAGGACTTTGCTGTCAGTGACCAGGAAGTGACAGTTTCATTGAACTGTCTTGATTCGGGAACTTTCTGAGCAGGAGTGGGTGTCACTGTCCATCATCTCCCAATTGCAGTGTTCCAATGTATTCACACAGTGACGGAATCCATCTGTTCCTGCTGCTGAGGGTAATACCTTTGTGTTGTCTCCATAATGGAAGGTACCGAAAATCTTCTACATATAATATGGGACAGATTGACTGGTGAAAATAAGAACATGATTAGAATTAATAAAGTGAACTTAGTCAAACACTAATTGAATTGAAGGGTGGCAAGTTACTGCACCAAATGAGTTCCATCCAAGTTTTCAGGGAAGTGGCATTACAGCAAGTGAATGACTTATAGAGTCATACAGGACAGAAACAGATGCTTCGGTCCAACCAGTCCATGCTGACTATTCCAATTCCAAACTAACTTAGTCCCACCTGCCCGCGCTTGGCCCATATCCGTCCAAACCTTTCCTCTTCATGTATTTATCTAAATGTCTTTTAAATGTTGTAACGACAAGTAAGAAGTATTGATTACCTACAAATTTCTTTAAACTCTGGAATTTCTCATTCCGGCAGACTGGAAAGTAGTTATTGTAATCCTAAATATTTAAAAGACTGGAAAGTAGTTATTGTAATCCTAAATATTTAAAACCGGAGTGGGAGGTAAAACAAAAAAAAAGTACCTTGATGTTAGGTCTGAGGAAAATATTAGAATCTTTTCTGAGAAATTTTATAACTCAGCACTTGGGAAATAATTATGTGACTTGGTACAGTCAGCTTAGAATGAGAAAGCGGAAATCATCGTTGAGAAACCTGTGGAGTTTGTGTTAGTTGATACATCCACAAGAAAGAAAGAGTGCGAGTGGTGTATTTCAATTTGCAGAATGCTTTTTTACATTGTTGCTAACAAGTGAGCAAAGGAAGTTGGAGTACATTGATAAGTTGCAGACGGGGTGATCTGAATATACCACAAGGATTGAGAATTGGCCAGTGGAAGCAATGCTGAGCTTCTTGCACTTTATGGACTGAAGGCAGTCCACGGGATATCACAAGTTTCGGTGTTTGAACCACAACAATTTGCAAGGCATAGAAATGATTTGGATGTGAGAAATAAACAGCATGCATCTCATTTTGTATTGACTAAACAGTACAAGGTTGAGAAGTGTTGTTTTTCAAAAGGACCTGAATGTCCTTGATCATGAGTCATCAAAAATAGCACACCCAAGGCCGTAAGTATTAGCATCTTATATAGTATGCTGCCCTTCATTGTAATATGATTCAAGTGCATAAGTAAAGACGTCTTTCCGTATTTGTAGGGCCTTGATGAGAGAGTATTTGGGGCACTGTGAAGAGGTATGATCTCCTTTGTAAGGCACGATCTCATTAACACTGACACAACTCTAATCCATGAGATGATGAATTCATGAGGAGACAGTGATGGAACTGAATAATTAATCTGTCGGGTAGGAGGCAAAGAGGGATGATTGTGCTGAAACGTGAGGGTTAGCGACTATCACATATTTCTAAAAGAGACACTGTTACGGTGAGAAATGATTAATTTATTAGATTTATTGTCACATGTGCCTAAGTCCAGTGAATGCTTTATTTGCGAGCCGTACAGGCAGATGACAGTAAGCAAGGACACACAGATCATAGTGTGAAAAATAAACTTGGGCAGAGTAAGGTGTGCAGGTTACAATGCGCAGGACATAAAAAAAAAACATGGTCAACATGAAAAAGATCATTATTATTTGGAGTGACAGAGTCCATTCATCAGTCTAACGTAGCATACTTTATGTGCCTGAATGATATCTACCCACATTAATGTGCCGTCGGCATGAGGTCCTACAAGAAAAATTTAGGGAATAAGGAACCAACTTAACAAAGTAGGACCACGGAGGTCGTAATCTCAGGATTGCTACCAGTGTCAAGTGCTAGTCAGTGTAGGAATGATCGAATAATCAGGAAGAATGTGTGGCTGAAGAGATGGTGCAGGAGGGAGGGGTTCCGATTTTTGGGATATTGGGACCGGTTCTGGGGGAGGTGGGATTATAACAAATTGGAGAGTCTACATCTGGTAGACGGTCTACATCTACATTGTGGAGCCAATATTCGATGGAGTGCATTTGCTAACGCTGTTGGGAAGGGTTTAAACTAATGTGGCAGGGGATTGGGAAACAATCTGTTTGGTGAACAGAAGGGAGGTAGTAACTAAAGCCTAAGTAAAGACTAAGATAATGAAATCAGCATGACTGAGGGGAAGAGGAGGCAGGAAGCGGAGGATGAACACAGAGGGGCTTGTAGTTTTAATGCAAGAAGTATAATAGGTAAGGCAGATGAACTTAGGGCTTGGAATAGTACCTGGGAATATAATGTTATTGATGTTCCTGAGACTTGGTTGCGGGAATGGCGTGATTGGCAACTAAATATCCCAGGACATTAATGCTTCAGGCGGGGTAGAGAGGAAGGTACAGGGCTGGAGAAGAAGCGTTACTGGTCAAAGAAGATTTCACAGCTGTGCTGAAGGAGGGTACGATGGAAGATTCGAGCAGTGAGGCAATAGATTAAATTAGATTAGATTACTTACAGTGTGGAAACAGGCCCTTCAGCCCAACAAGTCCACACCGACCCGCCGAAGCGCAACCCACCCATACCCATTCCCCTACATTTACCCCTGCATCTAACACTACGGGCAATTTAGCGTGGCCAATTCACCTAACCTGCACATTTTTGGACTGTGGGAGGAAACCGGAGCACCCGGAGGAAACCCTCTCAGACACGGGGAGAATGTGCAAACTCCACACAGTCAGTCGCCTGAGGCGGGAATTAAACCCGGGTCTCTGGCGCTGTGAGGCAGAAGTGCTAACCACTGTGCCACGCGTGCCGCCAATATGGGCAGAGCTCAGGAATAGAAAGGGTGCAGTAACAACGCTGGGATTGTACGACAGGCTTCCCAACACTGATCGTGGAACAAATATGTAAATAGATCACAGAAAGATGTGGGAGCAACAGGATGGTGGTGATTTTAATTTTAATTTTCCCAACATTGACTGGGATTCACTTAGTGTTAGAGGTCTAGATGGAGCAGAATTTGTAAGGACCATCCAGGAGCATTTTCTAGAGTAGTGTAGAAATAGTTCAACTCGGGAAGCGGCCATGCCAGACCTGGTGTTGGGAACTGAGCCCACCCAGGTAGTGGAAGTTACAGTGGGGGATTACTTTGGAAATAATGATCACAATTTCTTTAGTTTTACAATAGTCATGGAGAAAGACGAGAGTGGTCCGAAAGCAAGAGTGCTAAACTGGGGGAAGACCAACTATAGCAAAATTCGGCAAGAGCTGGGGAACGTGGTTTGGGAACAGCTGTTTGAAGGGAAATCCACATTTGATATGTGGAAGGCTTTTAAAAGAGGTTAATTATTGTTCAGGAGAGATATGTTCCTGTGAAAATTATGGATAGAAATGGCAAGGTTAGGAAACCATGGATGACAAGTGATATTGTGAGACTAGCTAAAAGGAAATAGAATGTGTACATAATATCTAGGTGAATGAAGATAGAGGAAGCCTTGGAAGAATATTGTGACTGTAGGACCAATCTGAAGTCAGGAATTAAGAGGGCGAAAAGGGGTCATGAGATATCCTTAGCCAGCAGGATTAAGGAAAACCTTAAAGTTTTTTTGTCACATATAATGAAAAAGAGGGTAGCTAGAGAAAGGCCCACTCAAGGACAAAGCAGGAAAGATACGCTTGGAGGCAGAGAAATCGGGAGAGATTCTTAATGAGTACTTTGCATCGATATTCACCAAGGAGAGGGCCTTGGTGGATGTTGAGGTTAGGGAAAGATCTTTGATTACTCTTGGTCAAGTCTGCGTAAGGAGGGACGAAGTGGTGTGATTTCCAAAAGACATCAAGAAGGACAATCCCCAGGTCTCGATAGGATCTATCCAAGGTTACTGAGGGAAGCGAGAGAGGAAATAGCTGAGGCTTTAACAGATATTGTTGCAGCGTCCTTGAACACGGAGGAGGTCCCTGGGGAATGGACAATTGCTAATGGTGTCTCCTTGTTTAAGGAATAATCCAGGAAATAACAGACCTGTGAGCCTGACGTCAGTGGTAGGGAAGCTACTGGAGAAGATACTGAGGGATAGGATATATACCTATTTAGAATGCAATGACTTCTCAGTGCTAGGCAGCATGGTTTTCTGCAGGGAAGGTAATGGCTTACAAACTTAATAGAACTGTTTGAAGACGTGACAAAGTTGACTGATGAGGGAAGGGATTTAGATGTCATACAGATGGACTTCAGTAAGGCATTCGATAAATTTCCCCATGGTAAGCTGATGAAAAAGGTGAAGTTGCATGGGTGTTCTAGCTAGATGGATAGAGAACTGGTTAGGCAACAGGAGACACAGAGTAATGATGGAAGGGAGCTTCTCAAAATATAGATCTGTGACAGTGGTGTCCCACAGGGGCCCTTACTGGGACATTGGTTTTTGTGGTATACATAAATGATTTGGAGGAAGCTGTAGCTTGTTTCATTAGCAAGTTTGCAGGTGACACTAAGATTGGTGGAGTAGCAGACAGTGAAGGGGACTGTCCGAGAATACAGCAGAATATAGATAGATTGGGGAGATGGGCAGAGAAATGAATATAGATGGAGTTCAATTTGGACAAATGTGAGACGATGCATTTTGTACGATCCAATCCAAGAGCGAACTATACAGTAAATAGAAAAGTATTGGGGAAAATTGATGCACAGAG
>NW_025214394.1:6741-12120 GCF_004010195.1 Chiloscyllium plagiosum | reverse complement strand
AATGTGAGGCGATGCATTTTGTACGATCCAATCCAAGATCGAACTATACAGTAAATAGAAAAGTATTGGGGAAAATTGATGTACAGAGATATCTAGGTGTTCCGGTCCATTGTTCCCTGAAGGTGGCAAGGCAGATCAGTAGAGTGGTGAAGAACGTGTACGGCATGGTTTCCTTCATTGGACCGGGTACTGAATATAAGAGTTTGTATGAGACTTTAGTTCAGCCACATTTGGAATACTGCATACAGTCTGGTCGCCACACGAGCAAAACGATGTGGATGCTTTGGAGAGGGTGCAGAGGAGGTTCACCAGGATGTTGCCTGGTAAGAAGGGTGCCAGCCATGAATAGAGATTGATCAAATTGGGATTATTTTCATTAGATAGACGGTGGTTGAGGAGGAACCTGATCCTTGGATGGGGAGGGATATTGAGGATCTGATAAGGACATTAAAGAAGGCATACATTGGGTTTAAGATATCAGGCTTAAGTCAATCCTTAGATGACTACACAAAGTGTGGAAGCACCCTTAAGAGGGGAATCAGAATCCCCAAAAAAAGGACATGATATGGATCTCTCAGAAAAGTTGAAAGATAATCCCAAGAGGTTCTCTAGCCATATTAAGAGTAGAAGCGTGACTCAGGATAGAATAGGTCCCCTTACTGATGAGCATGGCTGTCCTTGTGTGTAATCACCAGGAGGTGGGGGGAATTGTTAATGAATATTTCTTCTCCATGTTTAATCAGGAGTAAATGATGCTTACTAAGGAAATAAGGAAAGCAAGTGGGAATGTTTTGATCTTCATCCATATTATCAGAATGGAGACATTTGCTACCTTAAAGCACAATAAGGTGAATAAATCCCCTGGGCAAAAACATGTCCATCCTCGGATGTTATGGGAGGCTAGGGAAAAACTTTCAGAGGCTGTTGCATAGATTTTTGCTTCATCGTTTGCCACTGGAGTGGTTCCATTGTTTAAGAAAGGTAGCAAAGACAAGCCAGGGAAGCTCTTAGTCAGTGAGCGAAATATCAGTGTTAGGCAAGTTGTTGGAGACGATAATGAGAGACAGGATGAACCAACATTTGTAAATGCAAGGTCTGATTAGAAATAGTCAGCATGGATTAGTGTGCGGGAAATCATGTCTGACAAATCTTTTAAATAGTTTCAAAGAGATAACCGCGAGAATAGATAAGGGTAGGACAGTGGATGATCTGTATACGGACTTTAGTAAGACGATTGACAAGGTCCCATACGGCAGGTTAGTCAGTGAGTTTAGGTGACATGCGATCCAGAGAGAGCTAGCTAATTGGATTCAAAATTAGCTCGATGGTAGGAAGCAGAGGGTGATGGTTAAAGATTGTTTCTCAGACTGGAGGTCTATAACTAATGGTGTGCCACAGGTATCGGTGCTGAGAACTTTATTATTTGTTATTTACGTAAATGTTCTGAATGTGAATATACAAGGCATGATGGGGACCATAAGACATAGGAACAGAAATTGAAATATTCAGCCCATCGAGTCTGCTCCACTATTCAGTCATGGTCCATAAGTTTCTCAACCCCATTCTTCTGCTTTCTCACCATAACCTTTGATTCCCTTGACAATCAAGAACCTGTCCATCTCAGTCTTATATATATTCATTAACCTGGCCTCCATAGCCTTCTGTGGCATTGAATTCCATGGATTCACCACTCTCTGGCTGAAGAAGTTTCTCTTTATCTCCGTTCTAAAAGCTGTTCCATTTACTCTCAGGCTGTGCCCTCGGGTCCTAGTCTATTCTACCAATGGAAGCATTTTCACAACATCTATTCTGTCCAGACTATTCAGTATTCGGTAGGTTTCAATTAGATCTCCCCTCATTCTTCTAAA
The DNA here is from genome assembly GCF_004010195.1 of Chiloscyllium plagiosum. Taxonomy (NCBI): domain Eukaryota; kingdom Metazoa; phylum Chordata; class Chondrichthyes; order Orectolobiformes; family Hemiscylliidae; genus Chiloscyllium; species Chiloscyllium plagiosum. Next base: position 10,252 of record NW_025214394.1, on the reverse strand, counting down.
ATCCATTGAGTAAAGATCCAGAGTCCTCAAAGTTTCCTCATATGTCAAGCTTTTCATTCCTGAGACCATTCTCGTGAAACTCCTCTGAGCACATTTCAAGGCCAGTACATCTCTTCTGAGATAAGGGGCCCAAAACTGCACAACATACTCCAAGTACTCCCAAAAAGGTTGCTACATTTATGGATGATACAAAATTAGGAGCTATCGTTGATAACGATGAACATTATCAGAAATAATAGAGGGATTTTAATCTGATGGGGAAGTGAGCTGAGGATTGGCAACTGCAATTAAATACAAATAAGTCGGAGGTGTACACTTTGGAAAGTAAAACAAAGATAGAACTTATACAGTAAATGGTCAGGTTCTGAGGAGTGTTGTGGAACAGAGGGACCTAGGACCACAAGTTCATATTTCACTGGAAGAGGCATCACGGGTAGAAAGGGCGGTAAAAAACGTATTTAGCATGCTGGCCTTCATAGTTCAAAGCATTGAATGTAGGAGTTGGGACATTATGCTACCATTCTGTAAGTCGTTGGTGAGGCCACACTTGGAGTATTGTGTACAGTTTTGGTCATCCTGTTAACCTGAAACGAGTGCAAAGAAGTTTGACAAGGATGTTGTCAGGACTAATAGGCCAGCGTTATAAGGAGGGGTGGGCCAGGTTCGGATATCATCCCTTGGAATGTAGGAGAATGAGGGGGTGTTTTTATGGAGATGCATAATTTACGTGGGCCATAGATAGGATGAATGCGCAGAGTCATTTTTCCAGAGATTACGGACAGGGCATTTTTTAAGGTGAGAGGGGAAAGATTTAAGAAGGACCAGAGGGCCAACTTCATTATGCAGAGAATGTTTTTTAAATGGAATGGACTGCCAGAAAAAGTGGTTGAGACCAGGTACAATTGCAACATGTAAAAAATGAATTGATACATAGATGGGAAGGGTTGAGAGCGATATGGTTCAAATGTGGGCAATTGGAATTAGTTGAGTGGGCAGCATGTTCAGCACTGTCCAGTTTGGGACGAAGGACCGGTTCCCATGCTCGATCACTCTATGACTCAATGACACTCCATTTAAGTCAGTGACACAGTGACACTCCGGCTTACACCAGCCCACACCACGTCACTGTCAGGGGGAGACTCTGGGCTACATCAGCTCACACCATGTCACTGTCAGGGGGACACTCCGGGCTGCAGCAGCGCACACATGTCACTGTCAAGGGAACACTCTGGGCTATACAATCCCACACCATATTGCTCTCAGGGGGACACTCGTGGATACAGCAGCCCACATCATCTCGTCTTGCAGTGGCTTCTATCATTTGATTGTCAAAGTTGCAGATCTTATCTACCTGCTTGGTAATGTTCTCTATGAGGTCAGTAATCCCCATCATACACTTGCCCTTTACTATGGAACAAGCCCGACCCTCTTTGCCGTGTAGGTAGTCGAGGGCATACCGGTTTTGCTGAGGAGATAGACGTAATTCCAAGAGCATGTCCTTACCTCCTGCTAAGTCCAAGCGGTCTTCTTGCCCAAGCGGGTTAGACCATAAATAAGATAGTTTCAATTTTCATTGCTAATAATCCCTGCAGATCCTCCTCAGGAAAAGGTACTGAGAAATGTATAAGCCAGAACCTGGTCTTTGCTGTTATCCAAAGCCTTCCCACCTCTCCAATGCACGCTTCTACAGGTGAAACTGAACGTCTAGTAGGGAAACCCCAGCCCCATTCCCAGGTAATTGGGCAGGGAACAGTAGTTATGAAAAGTGCCCCTACAGCTACAGCACAGGGATTACCTACTTCATTTAGAACAATGAAGACAGTCGCTTTGTCTTGGCTGACAAAAAATAATATCCGGGTTTAGTTTAGATAATGGAGGGGGCTTCCCTATATGAAGCAGGCCTGTCTTTGTGACTACCCTGAAAATATGGGTATTCCATAGCTGCAAAATATGGTCGCACTGGGCTCTTAGGGTGAAAGCTGTTCAATAAAAAGTGCTGGGTCTTTCAGTAAGAGATGTGATTATTGTCCCAGCCAGGTTCCTGCCACCCCACAATTGACAAGATGGAGATGCTATTAGGGGTCTCATAGTAAGGTGTGTGCCATTAAACCCCACAAAGAGCCCGAATATCCACAATAACAGAGACAGACTCCTCCAGTATGCATATGCATGAGATGCGAGGTGCCATAGTGAAGCAGTAGCAGTTGGTACATTGGACCAAGCCACATGGAATAAACATAGTCACATTCACTCAAGTCCATCACCATCCTGTGCAGTTGTAACAAATTGGATATGCTTCCCTGGACTTATTATAGGAATTCCACAGGCTAGCAGGTGGGGAGAAGTAATAATCAAAGGAAAGATTATATCCGATAAGTGCCTAACAGGTATTCCATACTCCGTAGTTGGGATTCAGGAGGGGGAAAGTGGTCAAAGAGGCCTTTGCTGATGTGAGGACTTAACAGACCACTTCATGCTGGCTGAATATTTTATGATGACTTTGCAAAAGCAAATTGTTAGTGAAGGACGACATCTCCCCCTTTCTCTTTTGCGACTTGCCGATTTAGGCCTCTTTGAGTAGAGGCAAAGCTGACCTGGAACACCGAAAGGACAACTGAAATTAAACTGGCACAAAATACCTTGGTAAGGTAAAGACCATTGAGACTTCTTCTGTAAATGAACGGTCCAATTTTCTTGGTGCAGTTGACCATTGCGGCAGTCATTCTTGGTAACATTCCATCATCGAAGGAATCAGTTTCTCGGGCACGTAAGGACATCTTTTTTCAGCTTAAACGGTACACAGTTTCTGGTTGCTCAGGATCACACGGGTAAACAACCCCCTCTTCAGCACAAATGCCGTCGACAACGAGTCCACATAACAGAAGTTCTATCTTCATCATAATGGTCGTTCTGCATTAAGGATCAGGGTATGTAAAACAGATGAAAAATTACGATTCGGAACATGCAGCTATATCATAGTAGACTGGTTTGTTACAAACTGATTCCGGTTTGTCTTCCAGTTCCCCATTGTCTCCATCTCCATCATCATCACCACCACAATCCACCACCCCCTCCCCCCGACCCCAGAAGGGGCTCATCTAACGACCTTGGAATGATGAAGGTGAACCCAGGCGGAATGCCCGGCGACCTTTACAGCAGTCAGACTGGTGTGGAAACCCTTGAAGGGCCCTTGCCATTGAGATTGGAGGCTGCAGCTTGTCCAAATCATGATGAGAATAAAAGAGTTAGGATATTCAACAGTTGGGATATTGTTGAGGGAGGGGAGTTTCTCATGAGTAGCACAGACCTTAGAGTGAAGATCTCACCAAACTTTGGTCAAAGAAAGAACACAGGAGGACATATCCTTAGTCATGTATTTGAAAGGAATAGGGGAGGAAGCATTATTCCAAGGCGAGAGGAAAGCTCGACCTCGCATGATTTCGGCTGGGGTCAAGCGAGTTTCCCCCACAGGAGTTCCTTGTAGGTGGAACAATACCAGAGGCTCCAACCT
>NW_025214394.1:4053-6720 GCF_004010195.1 Chiloscyllium plagiosum | reverse complement strand
CCCCCCGACCCCAGAAGGCGCTCATCTAATGACCTTGGAATGATGAAGGTGAACCCAGGCGGAATGCCCGGCAACCTTTACAGCAGTCAGACTGGTGTGGAAACCCTGGAAAAGCCTTGCCATTGAGATTGGAGGCTGCAGCGTGTCCAAATCATGATGAGAATAAAAGATTTAGGATATTCAACAGTTGGGATATTGTTGAGGGAGGGGAGTTTTTCATGAGTAGCACAGACCTTAGAGTGAAGATCTCCCAAAACTTTGGTCAAAGAAAGAACACAGGAGGACATATTCTTAGTCATGTATTTGAAAGGAATAGGGGAGGAAGCATCATCCCAAGGCGAGAGGATAGCTCGACCTCAGATGATTTCGGCTGGGGACAAGCAAGTTTTCCCCACAGGAGTTCCTTGTAGGTGGAACAATACCAGAGGCTCCACCCTAACCCAGGAAAGACCTGTCTCAGAAGTCCATTTGGTAAGTTTAGTTTTCAGACTCTAGTCACCATGCTCCACGAACCCTGCAGCCTGTGGGCAATAAGCACAATGAAGTTGGTGGTGGATGCCAAAATGAGAGCATAATTCCTCATTAATATCTCCAATGAAATGGGAGGCATTGTCAGAACGTACACAAAAGCTAATACCAAAGCAGGTAATAATCTCCTTGAGTAAAATATTTACAACAATTTTAGCAGTAGCGTTAGAAGTGGGGTAAGCTTCAACCCATCATGGAAAAAAAATCAACAATGACCAAAACATAATTATAGTGCTGACAACTTTGCAACTCAATGAAGTCTTTAAACATCTTTTGCAGTTGGCATTAGTTTGTCAGAGGTCGACTCACATTGTCAGAGTTGAAACTTTATTGCTGGAACAGCACAGCAGGTCAGGCAGCATCCAGGGAACAGGAGATTCGACGTTTCGGGCACAGGCCCTTCTTCAGGAATGGGGCCTGAAGAAGGGCCTGTGCCCGAAACGTCGAATCTCCTGTTCCCTGGATGCTGACTGACCTGCTGTGCTGTTCCAGCAATAAAGTTTCAACTTTGATCTCCAGCATCTGCAGACCTCACTTTCTCCTCACATTGTCAGAGAACAAAGAACAGAGAAAGTGCAGCACAGAACAGGCCCTTTGACCCACGATGTTGTGCCGAGATTTAATCCTAATGTAAAATATAGTAACAACCTACGCACCCCTCAACTCACTTCTATCCATGTGCATGTTCAGCAGTCGCTTAAAAGTCCCCAATGACTCTGCTTCCACCACTACCTCTGGTAACGTATTCCAGGCATTCACAACGCTCTGTGTCAAAAAGAAGCTACATCTGACATCTACTTTATACCTTCCTCCGAATATCTTCAAACTATGAGTTCTCGTACCAGTCAATCCTGATTTGGGGAAAATTCTCTGGCTATTGACTCTATCTATTCCTCTCATTATTTTGTACACTTCTACCAGGTCTCCTCTCTTCCTCCTCTCCAGAAAGAAATGTCCGAGCCTATTCAAACTTTCTTCATAAGGCAAGCCCTCCAGTCCAAGCAGCATCCTGGTAAACATTCTTTGCACCCTCTCCCAAGCCTCTGTATCTTTCCTATAGTAGGGCGACCAGAACTAGATACAATATTCCAAGTATTGCCTCACCAGGGACTTGTAGAGCTGCAGCAAAACCTCACGGCTCTTAAACTCTATCCCCTTGTTAATGAAAGCCTGGGGGAGACAGGGTTGTGGTGGAGGGTTGTGTGTATGTGTATTTCTGTGTATGTGTGTTTCTGTGTATATCTGTTAAATAGCAGGAGACAGGGTGGTGATGGTGGAGGGTTGTGTTTGTGTGTTTCTGTGTATATATGTTTCATGCCAGGAGACAGAGTGTTGGTGGAGGGTTGTCTGTGTGTTTTTTCTCCGTGTCTATCTGTTTACTGTTGGTGTTAGGGTGGTGGTGCAGGGATGTGTTTGTTTTTCTGTATGTCTCTGCTTAATGACAGGAGACAGACTGGTGGTCTGTCTCCTGTTTTGGCTTTCATTTAGGCACGGTGGCAGTGGGCGGCATTGTGGCACAGTGGTTAGCACTGTTGCCTCACAGCGCCAGAGACCTGGGTTCAATTCCCGCCTCAGGCGACTGACTGTGTGAAGTTTGCACGTTCTCCCTGTGTCTGCGTGGGTTTCCTCCGGGTGCTCCGGTTTCCTCCCACAGTCCAAAGATGTGCAGGTCAGGTGAATTGGCCATGCTAAATTGCCTGTAGTGTTAGGTAAGGGGTAAATGTAAGGGTATGGGTGGGTCGGTGTGGACTTGTTGGGCCGAAGGGCCTGTTTCCAAACTGTAATGTAATCTAAAATGTAATCTAAAAATCTAATTAAGTCACCTCTCCACCTTCTTCTCTCCAACGAAAACAGCCTCAAGTCCCTCAGACTTTCCTCGGAGGACTTTCCCGCCATACCAGGCAACATCCTAGTAAATCTCCTCTGCACCCTTTCCAAAACTTCCACATTCTTCTTATAATGCAGTGACCAGAACTGTACACAATACTCCAAGTGCGGCCGTACCAGAGTTTTGTACAGCTGTAGCATAACCTAATGATTCCTGAACTCTATCACTCTATTTAAAAAAAAAGCTAAATCACTGTATGCCTTCTTAACAATACAGTCAACCTGGGTGGCAACTTTCAAGGATCTGTGTAC
>NW_025214394.1:2589-4027 GCF_004010195.1 Chiloscyllium plagiosum | reverse complement strand
TCTCAGCCCAGCTCTGCAGCTTATCTATGCCTCTCTGTAACCTACAACATCTTTCGTCACTATCCACATCTCCACCGACCTTAGTGTCATCTGCAAATTTACTAACCCACCCTTCTACTCCATCGTCCTGGTCGTTTATAAAAATGACGAACAGCAGTGGACCCAACACCGACCCTTGCAGCACACCATTAGTAACTGGACTCCAGGATGAACATTTCCCATCAACCACCACTCTGTTTCCTTTCAGCAAGCCAATTACTGATCCAAACTGCTATAACTCCCACAATCCCATTCCTCCGCATTTTGTACAATAGTCTACTGTGGGGAATCTTATCAAACGCCTTGCTGAAACCCATATGCACCACGTCAACTGGTTTACTCTCATCTACCTGTTTGGTCACCTTCTCAAATAACTCCATACGGTTTGTGAGGCACGACGTAACCTTCACAATACTGTATGGACTATCCACAATCAAATTATTATTTTCCAGGTGATTATAAATCCTATCTCTTATAACCTTTTCCAAGCACTTTACAAACTACTGAAGTAACGCTCCCTGGTATATAATTACCAGGGTTGTCTCTACTCCCATTCTTGAACAGGGAACCACATTTGCTATCCTCCAGTCACCTAGCACTATTCCTGTAGACAATAACGATTTAAAGATCAATGCCAAAGCTTGGCAATCTCCTCCCTGGCTTCCCAGAGATTCCTAGGATAAACCTCATCCGGTCCAGGGGACTTATCTACTTTCACACTCTACAGGATTTCTAATACCTCTTCCTTGTGAACCTTAATCCCACCTAGACTAGTTGCCTGGATCTCAGTAATCTCCTCGGCAACAGTGTCGTTTTCTAGAGTGAATACCATCGAAAAATATTCATTTAGTGCTTCCCCTATCTCATCTGACTCCTCACACAACTTCCCATTAACATCCTTGATTGGACCTAATCTTACCCTTGTCATTTTTTTATTCCTTAAATACCTATTGAAAGTCTGAGGGTTTACTCTGATCCTATCCGCCAACAACTTCTCATGTCTTCTCCTGGCTCTTCTGAGCTCTCCTTTCGGTCGTTTCTGGCTACCTTATAACGGTCAAGCGCCCTAACTGAGTCTTCACATCTCATCCCAACATAAGCCTCCCTCTTTCTCCTGACCAGAGATTCCATGTCCTTCGTAAACCACAGCTCCTGCGCTCTAAAGCATTCCTCCCGGCCAGCTGACAGGTACATACTTATCTCGGACACTCAGGAGCTTTTCCTTGAATAAGCTCCACATTCCTAATATGCCCATCCCCTGCAGGTTCCTTCCCCATCCTACGCTTCCTAAATCTTGCCTAATCGCATCGTAACTGCCGTTCCCCCAGTTTTAAATTTTTGTGGAAGGTTGTGTGTGTGTATTTCCGTGTATAACTGTTTGATGACAGGAGACAGGGTG
>NW_025214394.1:0-2155 GCF_004010195.1 Chiloscyllium plagiosum | reverse complement strand
GTATTTCTGTTTATATCTGCTCAACGGCAGGAGAACAGGATGGTGTTGGAGGGTTGTGTGCGTTTCTGTGTGTAACTGATTAATGACTTGAGACAGGGTGCTGAAGATATGCGTGTATGTTTCTGTCTATATCTGTTTATTTGTAGGAGACAGGGTGGTGGAGGAGGATGGTGTGTGTTTGTTTCTGTGTATACATGTTTAATTGCAGGAGAACAGGGTGGTGGTGGAGGAATTCGTGTGTGTGTGTAGTTGTGTATTTCTATTTATGGATAGGAGACAGTGTGGTCGTGGAGGTTTGTGTGTGTGTGTGTTTCTGGTAGATCTGTTTAAGGGCTGGAAACAGGGTAGTGGTGGAGGGTTGTGTGTGTGTGTGTATTTCTGTATATCTCTGCTCAATGGCAAGAGAACAAGGTGGTGTTGGAGAATTGCGTGTGTGTTTCTGTGTATATCTGTATAATGGCAGGAGAAAGGCTGGTCGTCGATGGTTGTGTGTGTGTATTTCTGCATATACCTGCTCAATGGCAAGAGGACAAGGGGCTGTTGGAGGATTGTGCGTAGGCAGGATGTTCGTGGAAGGTTGTATGTGTGTTTCTGTGTATATCTGTGTAATGGCAGGAGACAGGGTGGTGGTCGAGGGTAATGTGTGTGTGCATTTCTGTGTATACCTGCTCAATGGCAAGAGACAGGGTGGTCTTGGAGTGTTGTGTGAGTGTGTGTTTCTGTTAATATCTATTTAAGGGCTGGCGACAGATTGGTGGTGGTGTAGCGTCTTGAGTGTGTGTTCCTGAGTATATCTGATTAAAGGCAGTAAACACGGTGATGGTGGAGGGATGTGTGTGTGTTTCAGTGCATTTCTGTTTAATGACAGGAGACAGGGTGGTGCTGGAGGAATTGGTGTGCGTGTTTCTGTGTTTTTGTGGGCGGCACGGTGGCACAGTGGTTAGCACTGCTGCCTCACAGCGCCAGAGACCCGGGTTCAATTCCCGCCTCAGGCGACTGACTGTGTGGAGTTTGCACGTTCTCCCCGTGTCTGTGTGGGTTTCCTCAGGGTGCTCCCGTTTCCTCCCACAGGTTAGGTGAATTGGCCATGCTAAATTGCCCATAGTGTTAGGTAAGGGGTAAATGTAGGGGTATGGGTGGGTTGCGCTTTGGCGGGGCAGTATGGACTTGTTGGGCCGAAGGGCCTGTTTCCACACTGTAAGTAATCTAATCTAATCTACCTGTTTAATGACAGGATACCGGGTGGTGGTGGAGGGTTGTCTATATGTTTTTGTAAATATCTGTTTAATTGCTTAATGACAGGAAACAAATTCCTGTTGAAGGGTTGTGTGTGTATGTCTGCGTATGTCTGTTTAATGGCAGAAAACAATGTGGTGGTGGAGGGTTGTGTGTGTGTTTCGGTGTATGTCAGTTTTTTGGCAGGAGTCAGGGTGTTGGTGTCGAGATGTGTGTGTTTCTGTTTATATCTGTTTAATCACCGGAGAGTGTGTGATTGAGGAGGTGTGAGTGTGTGTGTGTTTATGTGTATATCTGATTAATTGCAGGAGAGACTAGTGATTGAGGATTGTGTGTGTATTACTGTATGTACCTGTTTAATGGCAGGAGGCAGGGTGGTGATGGAGGGTTGTGTGCGTATTTCTGTGTGCACTTGTTTAATAGCAGGAGAGAGGGTGTTCGTGGATTGTTGTGTGCGTGTGTTTCTGTATACGTCTACTTAAGGGCTGGAGACAGGGTGGTGGTGAAGGATAGTGTGTGCGTGTTTCTGTGTATAACTGTTTAATGACAGGAGATAGTGTAGTGGAGGAGGGATGTGTGTGTGTTTCTGTCTATAACTGTTTAATGACAAGAGACAGGGTGGTACTGTAAATATGTGTGTGTGTGTTTCTGTATATATCAGTTTAATTGCAGGACACGGTGGTGGAGGAGGCTGGTGTGTGTGTGTTTTGGCATAAATCTATTAATGGCAATGAACAGTGTGGTAGTGGAATATAGAGTGTCTGTGTTTCTGTGTCTATGTGCTTACTGGCAGGAAACAGGGTGGTGGTGGAGGGTTGTGTTTGTATGAGCGTTTCTGTGTATATCTGTTTAAGGGCAGTAGGCAGGGTGTTCGTGGAAGGTTGTGCGTGTGTTTCTGTGTATATCTGTTTAATGGCAG
>NW_025214393.1:35866-42892 GCF_004010195.1 Chiloscyllium plagiosum | reverse complement strand
ATACCATCTCGGGGTCACAGAGAGGGTCAGACAGAGAGGGTCAGAGTACCTCAGAGAGTCACCGAGAGGCTCAAGGAGAGTCAGGGAGGCACAAAGTGGGTCAGAGAGTCTCCGAGAGGTTAAGAGACTCACAGAGAGTTTCATTGACGATCGGAGAGTCTCATTGATGTTCAGAGAGTCTCAGAGAGGCTGAGAGAGGCTCAGAGAGAGTACTAGCGTCTCAGAGATCGTGCAAGAGTCTCAAAGAGCGTATGGGAGTCACAGAGAGTCTCCTTGAGAGTCAGAGAGTCTCTTTGAGGGTCAGAGAGTCTCACAGAGGGTACGAAAGTCTCAGAGACGGTCAAAGAAGGTCAGACAATCCCGGGTTCACAGAGGGGGTCAGGCAATTGCCGAGAGGGTCAGACTGGCTCAGAGAGTGCACCAGTGTCTCTGAGAGAGGAAGAAAGTCACAGAGAGCCTCAGAGAATGTAAGAGAGTAACAGAGAGTATCAGAGAGGGTCAGAGTGTCTCAGAGAGCGTAGGAGAGTCTCCGAGAGGGTATGAGAGTCGCAGAGAGTCTCATTGAGGGTCGGAGAGTCTCTTTGGCGGTCAGAGAATCTCAGTGAGAGTACGAGAGTCTCAGAGATGGTCAAAGAAGGTCGGACAATCTCGGGGTCACAGTGAGAGTTATGCTGTTGCAGAGAGGGTCTGAGTGAGTCAGAGTGTAACCAAGAGGCTCAGAGAGTCGCAGAGAGGGTCGGAGAGTCTCAGAGAGGTGACGAGAGTGGCAGAGACTCTCAGGGAGGTTTGAGGAGTCTGAGAGAGGGGAAGAGAAGGTCAGAGAGAGTTTTATTGTGGGTCAGAGAGTCTCAGAGAGGGTCAGGGAGACTCAGGGAGGGTACCTGTGTCTCAGAGAAGGGTAGAGAATCGCAAAGAGTCCCACAGAGGGTCAGAGATTCACTCAGCGTGTCAGAGAGGATAATAGAGTCTCAGGGAGGGTCAGAGAAGGTCAGATAGTTTCAGGGAATCTCAGTAAGTGTAAGAGAGTCTCAGAGAGGGTCAGAGAGACTCAGAGAGGCCTAAGGAATGTCCGACAATCTCGGGGTCACAGAGGGGGTCAGGCGGTTGCAGAGAGTGTCAGAATGGCTCGGAGTGTAACCGAGAGGCTCAGGGAGTCACAGAGAGGGTCAGAGAGTCTGAGAGAGGGTACCGGGGTCTCAGAGAGGGGAAGAGAATCATAGTTAGACACACAGTGTGTCAGAGATTCACTGAGCGTTTCAGAGAGGATAGTAGCGACTCGGAGAGGTTCAAAGAAGGTCAGATAGTCTCAGAGAGGGTCAGAGGGTCTGAGAGATGCTCAAAGAAGGTCAGACAATCTCGGGGTCACAGAATGGGTCAGGCGGTTATAGAGAGGGTCAGAATGTCAGAGGTGGATCAGAGAGTCACAAAGATGGTCAGATAGGATTATCGAGTCTCAGAGAGGGTCAGCGAAGGTCAGACAGTCTCAGGGCGTCTCAGTAAATGTATGGGAGTCTCAGACAGGGTCAGAGAGTCTCAGAGAGGGTAAGAGAGTGACAGAGAGTTTCATCGAGGGTCAGAGAAACTCACAGAGGGTCAGAATGTCTCAGAGAGTGCAGCGGAAGGCTTAGGAAGAGTCAGTGAGTCACAGAGAGGGTCAGAGAGTCTGAGAGAGTGTACACGAGTCTCAGAGAGGGGAGGAGAGTCACAGAGAGTCACACTGAGAGTCAGAGACTCACGGAGCGTGTCAGACAGGATAGTAGAGTCTCGTAGAGGGTCAGAGATTAACAGGGGGTCTCAATAAGTGTAAGGGAGTGTCAGAGAGGGTCAGAGAGTCTCAGAGAGGGTCAGAGAGGCACGGAGAGTGTCATTGAGGGTCAGGGAGTCTCTTTGAGGGTCAGAGGGTCTCAGAGAGTGTCGTAGAGTCTCAAGAAAGGTACGAGAGACACCGAGAAGGTAAAAGAGTCACAGAGAGTCTCACTGAGGGTCAGTGAGTCTCATTGAGAGTCAGCGAGTCTCAGCGAGAGTCAGAAATGGTTGGAGAGTCACAGAGACGGTCAGGGAGGGCCAGGGAGTCTGAGGGTGGATCTGAGAGTCACAGAGAGCGTCTGAGAAGATAATAAGGTCTGAGAGAGGGTCAAAGAAGGTCACACGGTCTCAGGTGGTCTCAGAGGGTCAGAGAGCCTCAAGAATGGTCAGAGAGTCTCATAGAGTCACAGAGAGGGTCAGGAAGTGTCAGAGAGTTTCAGAGAGGGTCAGAGCGGGTCAGAGAGTGTCAGAGACTCTACGAGAGGGTACGAGTGTCTCTGAGAGGGTACGAGAGTCTCTGAGATGTTAAAAGTGTCACAGAGCGTCTCATTGAGGGTCAATGAATCGCATTGAGGTCAGAGAGTGTGAGAGAGGGTCAGAGAGTCACAGAGAGGGTACGTGAGTCTCAGAGAGTCTCAACGAGGGTCCTAAAGTTAGAGAGTCGCAGAGAGGGTCAGGGAGAGTCGGAGAATCTCAGCGAGGGTCACAGAGAGACAGGGAGGGTACGAGAAGATAATAGCGTCTCAGAGAGGGTCAAAGACGGTCAGACAGTTTCAGATGGTCTCGAAGGGTCAGAGCGTCTCAGGGATTCTCAGGGAGCCTCATAGAGTCACGGAGAGAGTCAGAGAGGGTCCGCGGGGGCCAGAGAGTGTGAGAGAGTCTCAGAGAGTGTCAGAGAGTCACAGAGAGTGTCAGAGAATCACAGAGAGTGTCAGATACTGTCAGATAGGTTCAGAGAGCAAAGGAGAGTTGCAGAGACGGTCAGAGAGTCTCAGGGAGGGTCAGAGAGTTTGTGGGAGTGTCAGAGACTCACAGAGAGGGTCGGAGAAGACACTAGTATCCCAGAGAGGGTCAACCAATTTCAGACGGTCTCAGGGAGTCTCAGGGAGGATCAGAGAGTCTTCAATACAGTCAGAGAATTATATAGAGAAAGTCAGAAAGTCTCAGGGAGGGTCAGAGATGGTCAGAGGGTCGCTGACGGTGTCAGAGAAGTGCAGACTATGCCAGAGCGGATCAGGGAGCATCAGAGAGGGTCAGGAATGATCAGAGAGAGAGTCAGAGAGTCTCACGGACGCTCATGGAGGGTAATGGAGTCAAAGGGTCAAAGAAGGTCAGATAGTGCCAAGGAGTCTCAGTAAGGGTCAGAGAGGATAATAAACTCTCAGAGAGGGTCAGGGAGACACACTGAGAGTAAGAAAGTCTCAGAGAGAGTCTCAGAGAATCTCAGAGAGGGTCACAGAGGATAACAGAGTCTCAGAGTGAGTCAGAGAGTCACAGAGAGTTTCATTGAGGGTCGGAGAGTTTCATTGAGGGTCAGGAGGTTAAGAGAGGGTCAGAGAGTCTCAGAGAGTGTACCAGCGTCTCGGAGAAGGGATAAGAGTCACAGAGAGTCTCATAGAGGGTCGGTGAGTCTCACAGAGGGTCAGAGACACTCAGAGAGGATGCTAGACGCTCAGATCGTCACAGAGAGGATCAGAGAGTCTCAGAGAAGGTAAGAGAGTTTCAGAGAGTTTATTTGAGGGTCAGAGAGTCCACTTGAGGGCCAGAGGGTCTCAGAGAGTGTCAGGGAGTCTCAGAGAGGGTACGAGAGTCTCAGAGAAGGTAAAGGAGTCACAGAGAGTCTCATTGAGGGTCAGTGAGCCTCGGAGAGTGTTAGAGACTCTCAGAGAGGGTACGAGAGTCTCACAGAGTGTACGTGGGTTTCATTGAGGGTATGAGAGTCGCAGAGAGTCTGGGTAAGGTTCAGAGTGTCTTAGAGAGAGTACGAGAGTCTCAGAGAATCTTATTGAGGATCAGAGAGTCTGAGAGATGGTTCGAGAGTCTCAGAGAGAGTACGGGAGTTTCAGAGAGGGTACGAGAGTCTCAGAGGTGGTAAAAGGATCACAGAGAGTCTTAGTGAGGGTCGGTGAGTCTCATTGTGGTTCAGAGAGTCTCATAGAGGGTCAGAGAGTCTCAAAGAGGGTACGCGAGACTTTGGGTGTCTCAGCGAGGGTCAAAAAAGGATGGAGAGTCAAAGTGAGGGTCAGAGACGGTCGGAGAGTCTCAGGGTAGGTCAGAGAGTCACAAAGAGGGTCAGAGAGGATAATAGAGCGTCAGAGAGGGCCACAGAGTCTCAGAGAGTGCCAGAGATTCTCAGAGAGAGTACGAGAGACTCAGAGAGTGTACGTGGGTCTCATGGACGATACTAGAGTCACAGAGAGCCTGGGTAAGGTTCAGAGTGTCTTAGAGAGAGTACGAGAGTCTCAGAGAGTCTTATTGAGGGCCAGAGAGTCTCAGAGGTGGTCCGAGAGTCTCAGAGAGAGAACGGGAGTTTCAGAGAGGGTATGAGAGTGTCAAAGAGAGTACGAGAATCACAGAGAGACTCTGGGAGGGTCAGAGAGACTCTGGGAGGGTCAGAGAGTCTCATAGGGGTTACGAGAAACCTAGAGAGGGGAAAGAGTCAAACAAAGTCTCATTGTGGGTCAGAGTGCTTCAGAGACGGTCAGAGAATTCCAGACAATCCCCGGGTCACAGAGAGGATCAGATAGTTCACGAGAGGGTCAGAGTAGCTCAGAGAGTCGCCTGGAGTATCAAGGAGAGTCAGAGAGTCACAGAGAGGTTCAGAGAGTATCAGAGAGGGCACACCTGTCTCAGAGAGGGGAAGCAGGTCACAGTGAGTCTCGGAGAGCGTAAGGGAGGCACAGAGAGTGTATGGGAGTCACAGAGAGTCTCTTCCATGGTAGGAGAGTCTCTTTGAGGGTCAGAGAGAGTACGAGAATCTCAGAGAGGTTCAAAGAAGGCCAGACAATCTCGGGGTCACAGAGAGGGTCATGCAATTGCAGAGAGGGTCAGAGTGGCTCAGAATGTAACCGAAATGCTCAGGGAGTCACAGAGATGGTCAGAGAGTCTCAGATAGGCGACATCATCAGTGCTTGGGAGCCTCCTGCGAAGCGCTTCTTTGATGTTTCCTCCGGTGTTGAAAGTCGTCTGTCCCTGCCGCTTCCGGTTGTCAGTTTCAGCTGTCCGCTGTAGTGGTTGGTATATTGGGTCCAGGTCGATGTGTTTGTTGATGGAGTTTGTGGATGAATGCCATGCCTCTAGGAATTCCCTGGCTGTTCTGTCTGGCTTGCCCTATGATAGTAGTGTTGTCCCAGTCGAATTCATGTTGCTTGTTATCTGCGTGTGTGTGTGTCTACTAAGGATAGCTGGTCGTGTCGTTTCGTGGCTAGTTGATGTTCATGTATGCGGATTGTTAGCTGTCTTCCTGTTTGTCCTATATAGTGTTTTGTGCAGTCCTTGCATGGTATTTTGTACACTACACTACTTTTGCTCATGTTGGGTATCGGGTCCTTCGTCCAACCAAAAGGACGAGCCACACTACCATATATCAGGAGCATCTCAGAACTGACAGCCAGACTACTGCGACCCCGAGGACTCATAACGGCACACAAACCAACAGCCACGCTCAGACAACAACTCACCAGAACGAAGGACCCGTGCGAGAGTCACAGAGAGACTCTCAAAGGGTCAGAGAGTCTCAGAGAGGGACTGAGATTTTCAGAGAGGGGAAAGGAGTCACAGAAAAATCTCATTGAGGGTCAGAGAGACCCAGGGTGGGTCAGAGAAGGTCAGACAATCTCGGGGTCACAGAGAGGGTCAGACAGTTGCAGAGAGGGTCGGAGGAGCTCCGAGAGTGTATCGAAAGGTTCAAGGAGAATCAGGGAGTCACGGAGAGGGTCAGAGAGTCTCAGGGAGTCCCGCAGAGGGTCAGACGGTCTCAGAGAGTCACAGAGGGTCAGACAATGAGAGAGAGGCTCTCAGAAATGGGAAGAGAGGTTAGAAAAGTCTCAGAGAGGGTCGGAGAGGCTCAGAGAGGCTTAGAGAATGTCGAGAGCCGCAAAGAGGGTCAGAGAGTCACAGAGTCTCAGAGAAGGTCGCAGAGTCTCACAGAATCTTAGAGAGTCTCAAATAGTGTCAGGGAGGGCCAGGGAGTCACGGAGGGTCATATAGAGTCTCAGATGGTGTAAGGGAGTCACAGAGGGTCTCGGAGACTGTCAGAGACTCACAGAGATGGACAAAAGAGTTACAGAGTCACAGAAAGGGTCAGAGAGTCTCAGATGTCAGAGAGTCTCAAAGTCACACAGAGGGTACGAGAGTCCCAGAGAGTATCAGAGAGGGTCAGACAGTCTCAGGGAGTCTCAGACAGTCTCAGGGAGTGTCCGAGAGGGTCATAGAGTCTCAGAGAGTTTTCGAGAAGGTCGGAGAGTCTTAGAGGGAGTCAGAGAAATTCAGAGACACTCAGAGAAGGTACGACAGTCTCAGAGAGGGTACAAATATCTCAGAGGGTACAAAAGTGTCAGAGAGGGTCAGAGAGTCACAGAGAGTTGCAGTGAAGGTAATAGAGTCACAGAGAGGGTCAGAGAGTAACAGTGAGGGTTAGAGAGTCTCAGAGAGGGTAAAAGCTTCTCAGAGAGGACAAGAGATTCTCAGAGAGTTACAGAAAGGTTCAGAGAGTCACAGAGCCTCAGAAAGGGTAATAGAGTCTCAGAGAGGGTACGCGAGCCTCAAAGGGTCTCACGGAGGCTCGAAAGAGTCTCAGAGCGGATTAGACAGTCTCAGAGAGGAGCAGACCGTCTCAGGGAGTCCCACCGAGGGTCGGACGGTCTCAGAGAGTCACAGAATCTCAGAGAGGCTGTCCGGTATGGTAAGAGAGGTTAGGAGAGTCACACAGAGGGTTCGAGGGTCTCAAAGAGATTCAGGGAGTCTCAGAGTGGGTCAGCAAGGCTCGGAGAGGCTCAGAGAAGGTCAGAGAGTCACTGAGGGTCTCAGAGAATATCAGAGAGCGTCAGGCAGTCTTAGGGAGTCGCAGACAGTCTTGGGGAGGGCCGGTGAGTGTCATAGAGTCTTCGAGAAGGTCAGAGAATCACAAAGAGGGTCCGAGAGTTTTAGATTAGATTAGATTAGATTGCATTACATTACAGTGTGGAAACAAGCCCTTCGGCCCAACAAGTCCATACCGAC
>NW_025214393.1:21884-25187 GCF_004010195.1 Chiloscyllium plagiosum | reverse complement strand
GCTGGCCCAGGTGAAATTGACGTCGGGGTTGAAGTTGTTGATAAAAATGAGGAACAGTTCAATCTCCTCGTGGGAGCACAAGGCAGCGCCGATACAGTCATCGCTGTAACGGTGGAACAGGTTCGGGGTGGTGCCGGTGTAACTGTGGAAGATGGACTATTCCACGTATCCGACAAACAGATAAGCATAGCTGGGTCCCATGAGGGGTCCATGGCGACCCCTTTGATTTGGAGGAAATGGAGGATTGGAAGAAGTTGTTGAGGGTAAGAACCAGTTCAGCCAGGTGGATAACGGTGTTGGTGGAAGGGTACTGGTTGAGATGGAGTGAAAGAAGGAAATGCAGGGTTTGGAGACGTTGGTCGCGGTGGAACTTTGTGTACAGGGAGTGGATGTCCAGTCCAATCCCCACGACTGTTCTCCTCATGCGGCATGTTTCTGCTCAACTCTGTTCTCCAAAAAACTGCCTGTCACCCCGAGTAAAGGACTGTGACCTCGGACCCAATCTGTTCTCATCGCAACAGCCTGAAAACTATCTCACTCTCTTCTCCGAACAATGACCTGTGTCTCAATCACACTCATGTACCTTAGCAACGGCTTGTGACGTCATCTGAATTCTATTTTTCCAGTCACTGTCTCTGACCTCGTTCCGGCGGTGTTCTCCAAGCAACTGTCTCTGACCCAATCCCTGAACTGTTCCTGAGTAACGGACTATAAATACTTTCCGGGTCTGTTCTACGAGCAACTGCCTGTGACCCCCATGCCCCCTGTGTACATTTAGAGACTGCCTGTGACCAAATTCAAACTCTGCTCGCTTAGTAACGGTCTGTGACCCCTTCCTCACTCTGTTCTCCCGGCACCTTCTGCGAAGCTATCTCAACTCTGGTGACCTCGCATTACCCTTTGACCTGCATCCCCAATCCATTCTCTTAGCAACTGCTTGTGACCCAATACCCAGTCTGCTACTTAGTAACGCTGTGTGAAACCATCCCAAATCTGTTCTCCAAGCAATTGCCTTTTAACCGTTCCCGATATGTTCTTCAAACAAGTGCCTATAACCCCCACCTTCATTCTATTGTCTTAGCAACAGCCTTTGAGACCATCCCCGACTGTTATCCTTCCAACTGCGAGTGACCCCCATCCCCACTCTGTTATTATAGAAACGACCTGCGAACCTATCTCCTCTCTGTATCCTGAACATCAACCTGTAAACACGGGCCCTCGCTGTTCTCTCAACAACAGCCAGGTGACCCATCCCCGCACTGTTCAACCACCAACGACTTTTGGCACATTCCCCAATCTGTTCTCCAGGAAACTGTCTGTGACCAGTCCCTGAACTGTTCCATAGCAATGCCATGTGAAACGATCCACGCTATGTTCTCCTATCAACTGCCCCTGGCCCCGCAGTTTCCCTTGTCCTGGCAACGAATGTCAACACATCAACACTGTGTTCCCCTCGTAACGGCATGTGAACGTATCCCTACAATGTTCCCCTCGCAACGACCTGTGAACAGATCCTCTGTCCTGCTAGCAACTGCCTGTGACCCCATCCCCACTCTCTTCCCCTCGCAACGGCCTGTGAACGCATCCCCGGTCTTTCTTCAGAAACTGCCTTGGAAACTGATCCCGTACCAGCAGGATGTGAACCCATCCTCACTATGTTCCCCTAACTACAGCCGATAGCCCAATCTCCTAGCTGCTCTCCTCGCAAATGCCAGTCACCCCATCCACACTGTGTTCTCCTAGTATTGACCTCTGAACCCATCCTCAATCTGTTCTCCCAGCCACCCCCTGCGAAATTAACACCACTCTGCTGCCTGTGCAATAGCGTTAGGACCGATTCCCAGTCTTTTTCCTGAGTAGCAGCCTGTGGCGCAATCCCCACACTCTCCCGAGCAACAGGGTGTGAAACCATCCCCACGCTGTTCTCCAATCAACTGTTTGCGAGTCTATTCCGGTTTGTTTCCCGTACAACAGCCTGTGAACCCATCCACAGTCTCTTCACGAGCAATGGCATGCGAACTGTACCTCTCTCCGCTCTTAGGTATACAACCTGTAACCGTATCCCCATTCGTAGACCGAGCAACTGCCTGTGACTGCATCCCCTGCCTTTTTCCAAAGTGACTACTTGTGAACTCAACTCACACTGTTCTAGCAACTACCTGAGATCACACTCCGCTGTGTTCTCCATCATTGGCCAATGAACCCATCAACTCTCTTTTTTGCTAGTAACTGTGTGTAGCACGATATATGCCAGAGATGGGGAACTATTATGTTAGTTTTAATCTAATAAGGCCGCATCCAAGAAACTTCAATTAAGTATTCTTCAAAATTAACATTTATTTAATTGTGGCCGTCAGTCTGTAAGGATTAGCTCGTTGAATTTTCTTTTACTCTTTGGTATTTTAAGTACATTCATTTTAAGATTAAAATAAAAATAACAAAGGACAAAAAAATTAATAAAAAATAGAAGATTTGTTCTGCAAAATTTGGATTCATTCAAAAGGCCACAAACAATGGCCTAGAAAGTCGCATGCCGCCAACCGTGACCTATGCTATTTTGTCCAAGAAACTGCCAGTGACCCCATCCCCGCCGTTTTCACAAAGCAGCAGCCTGTGAAGCCATCCCCAATCTGTTCTCTTGCAATGGCCTTTTAACTATCCTCATTCTGTTCCTGACACCTGCCTGTGACGCAATCCTCTCTCTATTCTCCTAGCAACAGTCTGTGTACCCATGCCCAATCTGTTCTGGCACCAACGGCCTGTAACCCCAGCCGTCTTTCCTCGGCCAGCAATGGCCTGTGAATCCAACCCCTCTCAGTTCTCCTAACAATGACGGGTTACCCTATCCTCGCCTGTTCCCTAGCAATGGTGTCTAACCGCATCTGCAAAATTATTATCCTCGGAACGGTCTCTGGACACATACCCACGCTTTTGTCCGAGCAACAGTTGTGACTCCATTCCAACTCCAATGAACTCGCGACGGCTTGTGGCACCATTCCATCTGTGTTCCCTCTCCATACACAATGAAGACATTGTTGTCCCATTTCCTGGCAATAATATTTAACCACGTCCGTTATCTCTTCTCTCAGCAACGTTCGCCATACACGTTCCCAAGCTTTTCTCCTTGCAACAACCTGAAACCTCATCCACTACCTGTTCACCGAGCTACAGACTGTGACCCAACTGCCACTCTTTTGTCCTAGCAACTGCCTATGAGTCCATTCCACTCTGTTGTCTAGCAACTTGCTGCGAACCCAAAAACCCTGTGTTCACCTAAACAACTGTCGATGACCCAGTCCATTT
>NW_025214393.1:0-21508 GCF_004010195.1 Chiloscyllium plagiosum | reverse complement strand
CCCACTCTCTTCTCCCAGCAACAGCCTGTGAACCTGTCCTTATGTGTTCTCCAGCAACGGCCTTTGAACCCAACCCCACTCTGTTCCCCTGGCAACAGCCTGTGATCGCATGCTCAGACTATCTTCCAAGCAACAGCCTGTGGTCCCATCCTTAATCTGTTCTCCAAGCAACTTCGTTTGAACCCATTCCCACTGGGATTCCCTACCACCTGCCTGTGACCCAATCCCTGGTCTGAACCCGAGCAGTGGCCTGTGATTCCATCCCAACTCTGTTCTCGGAGCAACTGACCGTAATCCACTTCCACACTCTTTTTCAAGCAAAAGCCTGTGAACCCATGGCTAGTGTGATGTCCTAGCAATGGCCGATAAACCATGCCCCAAACTGTTCTCCCAGAAATGGCCTGTGAAACTGACCTCACTCCTCGAATCTGGCTGTGACCATATCCCCACACTGTTGTCCTTGCAAGGGCTTATAAACAACATCCCCGCTGTGTTCCACGAACGACGGTCTAAGACTGAATCCCCACTGTGAGAACTGCCAATCACCGCATTTGTGCTGTTTTTCCAGAAACTGCTTTTGACCCAATCCCTGCTCAGTTCCACGGCAACGGCCTGTGAAACCATTCCCACTTTGTTCTCCGAGCAACTGCCAGTGAACACAGTCACACTCTGACCCCGTGCCCATTCAGTTCTCTGAGCAAATGTCTATGGTCCTTTTCACGCGGTGTTCTCCGAGCAACAGCCTGTGACCCATCTCTTCTATTTGCTCATATCAACAGTCAAGGAACCCATCCCCTCTCTGTTTGCTTAGCAACGGACTGTTGACTCCATTGAGGTCTGTTACCCGAACAACGGACTGTGTCTCAATCCCCACACCGTTCCCCAGTATGTTATCTGTGATCGATTCCCCCGTGTTCCCCTAACAACGTCCTGTGAACTTATCACAACACTGTTCCACTAGCAATTACCGGTAATTCCACCCCACTCCCCTCTGATTGCAATGGCCTGAAATCGCATTCCTGTTTTGTTCACCTAGGAAGTGCCTGTGACCTCATCCCCGCTGCTTTGCGATAGCAACAACCTGAGAACCCTTCCCAGACCTGTTCCCTAGCGACTGCCTGAGAACCCATCCTCAAACTGTTACCAACAGAACAGCCTGTGGTGCATTCCCCGTTCTGTTAGCAATGGCCTTTGAAACATTCCCTATACTTTTCTCCAAACAAATGCCTGTGATCCCCATTATCTCTCATTTCCCCCAGCAGCTCTCTGTGAACACAACCCCACTGTTTTGACCGAGAAATGGCCTGTGGACCGATCCTAATTCTGTTCCCCCTGCAACCACGGGTAAAACTATCTCCACATTTTTCCCCTAACAACCACGTATTAATCCATTATGATAATCCTTCCTTCGTAACGATATGTAAGGCCACCAGCACTCTGTTCTCCGAGTAACCGCCAGTGACCCCCTCCCTGCTGTATTCTCTAAACATGTACCTGTGCCTCAAACCCCGCTCGGTCTCTTAGCAAAGGCCTTGCAATCGTCTTTACTCTGTTCTCTATGCAATTGCTGCTGAAACCATTTCCACTGTATTCCCCTGTCAACAGCCTGTGACCCCATTTCCACTTTATCCTTCATGAAACTGCCTGTGAACCCATCTTTTCCCTTTTCCTTGGGCATCTGATTGAGAACTCATAAACATCGGATGCCCTACCTACTCTCTGAGACCAAATTCCCACTCTGTTCCCGTCTACTGGCCTGTGAGTCCATCCCTACCCTGTTCTCTGAGCAACTGCCTGTGAACCCATCCGCTTACTGTTTCGTTCGCAACTGCCTTTGAACCCATGCCTTGTCTTGTGCCCTCGCAACGGCCTATGAAACCATGCCGCCGAATGCTCTCCAAGCAATGGCCTGTGAACTTGACCCCAATCAGTTTTCCTAGGACCTGCCCGTCACCCCCATCCCCAAGCTTTGTCCTTGCAATGACCTGAGAACCCATCAAATTTCTGTGCTCCGACAATGTCCTGTGAACCCAGCCAACACTGTTCTCCAACGAACGGCTGGAAACCCCATCCACGGTCTGTTCCATAACGGCGCCCTATGAAATCGTCCCCACTCTGTTGTCGCCGGAAACAGCCTGTGAACCCATCCTGCTCTGTTCTTAAGTAACGGTCTATGAACCCAACTTCACTGTTTTCTTCGAGCAACAACCTGTGAACCCATCATCAGTCTGTCTGCAAGCAACAGCCTTTGGCCCCATCGCCACTGTCATCCCCAAGTAATTGACTTTGACCCCATACAGCTGTTTTCCTAATGCAACAGCATATGAACTCTTCCCAACTCTCTTCCCCTTGCAGCCGCCTGTGAATGCATCTCGGCTGTGTTCCCGAGCAACAGCCAGTGAAGCAATCTTCACACTGTTACCCACGTGCAGCCTATAGGCCGCTCCCCAATTGTTCTCCTGTCCAGTGCCTGTAACCCCATCTACACTGTGTCCTTCTAGTAACGCTCTGTGAGCTTCTCCTCACTCTGCTCTCCTCGTAAGCCCCTTTGAAATTATGCCAAAATTGCTCCCCAAGTAATCGCCATTTGACACATTCTAAGTTTGTTTACCCGAGCAACAGCCTGTGACACATCCCCACTCTGTTCTCCCCGCAACTGCCTGTGCTCCCTTGCCTGATTCCCTAGCAATGGACTCTGAATCCAAGCACAACCTTTTCCCATAGCAATAGCCACTGAACCCAACTCTACACTGTTCACAAATCACCGACCTGTAAGCCCATAAATTCTTGTTGTCCTAGAAATTCCCTGTGAACTCATCCCACTCTGCCGTCCTCGAAACGACTTGTATTCCTGTCCCTCTCTGCTCAACTAGCAATGGCCTGTGAACAACATCCCCGCTGTGCACCTCGAACAATGACATGTGACTCAATCCCCACTCTGTTTCCCTAGCAACTGTCTGTAACCTTATTCCAGCTGTTTGTTTTTATTTTAGAAATTGTCTGTGACCCAATCCCTGCTCTGTTCACCGGCAAGGCCTTTGAACACTTCCCCTTTCTGTTGCCAATGCAACTTCCTGTGTACCCAGACCACGCTGTGCTCCAAGGAATGGCCGGAAATCCTATCCACACTCTGTTCCCCTCACAGCAGCATTTGACAAATCCATGCACTCTTCCCTAACAACGCTCCCTGAAATTATCCCACTCTGCACTGCTCGCAATTGCCTATAAACCCCTTCCTTCACTTTTCCCTTGGCAAACGCCTGTGAACCCATCCACACTATCTACCCCTAATTATGGCCTGTAAAACTATCCTCACGCTGTTGTCTTCGCAACGGCCTGTGAATCCAACACAACTCTCTTCCACGAGCAACAACCTGTGAACCCATCCTGAGTTACTTCGGGAACAGAGAGTGAATAATTTCACAGGTCGTTGCTCGGCCAACAGAGTGGGTTTGGTTTCACATGCGGTGGCCGAAGGCCCACTCTGTTGTCTTAGCAACTGCCAGTGACCCATCACCACTTCAATCCACTGGCAAATGCCTGTGTCCCCATACCCGCTGTTTGCCGAACGCAACTGTATGCGAACCGTTCCCCACTTTCATCCCCCCACTACTTGCTGTGGACCAATAGCAACAGACCTCTTGCCTAGCAACAGACTGTGAAGCCATCCTTACTCTGTTATTCACCGGAAGCCTATGGCCCAATCCACAATCTGTTCGCCTGGCAACCACCTGTGATGCCATCTGCATTGTGTTCTCCTCGTAACGCTCTGTGAGCTCATCCTCACTCTGTTTTCCCACCAACCCCCCCGAACGTATGCAAACTTTGATCCCCTAGCAACAGCCTGTGGACCAATTCTCAGTCTGTTTTCCAAGTAACAGCCTACGACCCCATCCCCACGCTGTTCTCCGAGTAACTTACTGTAAGCCAATTTCTACTCGGGTGCCCTAGCAATGGACTATGAACCCAATCACTGTCTATCCACAAAGCAATGGCCACTGCACCCGAACCCACACTTATCATAAACCAACTATTTGCAGCCCAATTCATACTCTGCTCCCTTGGAACAGCCTGTGAAACCAACCCCACTCTATTGTCCGAGCAACGAATTGTGCACCGATTCACTCTCTGTTCCCCTGCCATCGGCCTGTGAAGAACATCCCCTTGTGTTCATCGAACATTCAATCCCCACTCTGTCTCCCTAACAACTGCTGCTCAGTTTGCCGGCAACTGCATGTGAAACCATCCCCACTCTGTTCCCCGATCAATAGTCTGTGAAGTCATCCCCAACCAGTTCTCATAGCAAACATTTGTGAAACCTTCCGCTCTCAGTCCTCCTTGCAACAGCTGTGGCCCAATCTCCACTCTGTTCTCCAAACAACTGCTTGTAAATCTATCCCCATTCTGATCCCCTGTGACCCCATTATCGCTCTTTTCCGAAAGCAACAGTCTGTGAACCCTTCCCTATTCTCATCCCTTCGCAACCGCCTGTGAACGATCCCCGCTCTGTTCCCCAGCAACAGCCTGTGAACCCATCCTTAATCTGTTACCCTAGCAACAGCCGATGACCCAATCCCCGATCTGTTCGCCTGGGAACACCCTGTGATCCCATCCACACTTGGTTCTCCTCGTACCATTCTCTGAATCTTTTCTTACTCTGTTCTCCAAATAAAACACTCTGTTCCCCGAGAAACAGCTTGTAGACCAATTCCCAATCTGTTCCACTAGCTATAACCTGTGACCGTCATCCACATTCTGTTCTTCTAGCAACTGCGTTTTTGAGCCCATTTGCACTCTTTTTCCTCGCAACAGGCTGTGGACGCATCCACAAGATGTTCACTCAGGAATTATCTGCAAACGTATCTCCACTCTGTTCTCACGTCAATGACTGTGACCCCATCGCCACTGTGTTATACTAGCAACTGCCTGTGACGCCCATTCCCGCTCTGTTGTCCGAGCAAAGACCTTTGAACACCTTCACCGCTCTGTTCCCTGAGCAACATCCGGTGAACACCATCCCTGCTGAGTTCCCCGAACAACGACCTGTGCTTCAATTCCCACTCTGTTTACTGAATAACAGACTCAGACACGATCCCCATTCTGTTTTCCTGGCAACTACCTGGAACCCCATTCCCGCTAGGTTCTCCTCACAAGTGCCAATGGCCCCACACCCGCTGTTTTCCGATAACAAAAGAATGGGAATACATCCCCTCACTGTTCCCTTTGCATGGGCTGTTCACACCATCCCCGCTCTGTTCTCTGAACAACGACCTTTGTTTCAATGCCCACACTGATTCACGAGCAACTGTCTGAGGTCGCATCACCCTGTGGTCCCCGAGCATCAGGCTGTGAAGTCATCACCACTCTGTCCCACTCTCAACTGCCTGTGACACGACCCCACTTTGTTCTGATCGCGACAACCTGTAATCCCTTCCCCGCTCTGTGCCTCTAACAAGGATCAATGACTGAATCGCCACTCTATTCTTTTGCCCTAGCAACTTCCTGTGATCCCATCCACACTGTGAAATCCTGGTAATGACCTTCGAAATCATGCTCACTGTGTTCTCCCTGTAACTCCCTGTAAAAGTATTCCCACTCTACTCACCTAACAACAGCCTGTCGACCCATTTCCAAACTGTATCCCTAGCGATGACCTGTGATCCAATCCTCACTCTGTTCTCCTTGTAACTGCCTGTGCCGTAATCACAGCTCTGTTCACTCGCAGTGGTCTGTAAATCCAACCATACTCTGCTCCCCTAGTAATGGCCTGTGTGATCATTCCCATTCTGTTCACCTAGCAACTCTTTGTGAACACTTGCCCAGTTTGTTCCACTAGCAATGCCCTTTTAACCCATCCCCAATCTTTTCGCCTGGCAACAGGCTTTGAACCCATCCCCACACTGTTCTACTAGCAATGGCCTGTGAACCCAACCAGACTCTGTTCTCCCATCAACGACCTGTAACCCCATCCCTGTTAATTGTCCTCGCAACGGACCGTGAACCTGACATCACTCTGTTGTCCCAGCAACTGTCTGTGACAACATCCCCACTCGATTTCCAACAACAACCTTCGAACCCATTCCCTCTGGATTCCCGGAGCAACACTCCGTGAACCTGGCCCCACTCTTCACCTAAAAACGACCTGTGACTACAACCAATGCTGTTCTGCTCGCATCGGCCTGTAACCCTTTTCCTGCTCTGTGTCCATAGAAACGACTTGTGCCTCTGTCCCCACTATGTTGTCTGAGCAACCTCCAGTGAACACAACCTCTTTCTTTTATTCGAGCATCTGCCTCTGAACCCATCCCCATAATGTTACCTCAGCAACAAGCTGTGAACCCTGTCCCAGACTGTAACCCGATTAACTGCCTGAGACCCCACCTCCTCTCATTTCCCCAGCACTTGCCTGTGAACCCACCCACACAGTATTCCCATAGCAACTCACTATGAATCCAACCTCATTAAATTTCCCCTTGCACCGGCCTGTGAAAATATGACCAATCTGATCCCCTCAGCAACAGACTGTCAACACATGTCCCATGCTGTTCCCCTTGCAATGGCATGTGAACCCATCCGACTGTGTTGCCATAGCAACAGCCTGCGAAACTAATCCCATTCTGTTTCCCAGCATAGCCTCAGAACCCAAACCAACTCTGTTCTCCCATCAACGACCCGTAAGCAGATCCCCACTCTGTGTTCCGACCAATGATGTGTGATCCTATCACGTCAAATGTTCTCCGATCAACGGCATGGAACACCATTCCTGCTCTGTTCCCCTCTCAACGACCTGTGACTCAAACTGCCCCCCTCTGATTTCCCAGCAACTGCCTGTGACGCCAACCCTTCTGTGTTCTCCTAGCAACTCCCTGTGACCCAATCCCCGCTTTTTCTTCCCAAGTAACGGCCTGTGAAACCATTCCCACTCTGTTCTTCTCGCAACTGCGTGTAACACAATCTCCGCTCTGTTTCCGATAAATGGCCTGTCAAATCGACACCATTCGGTTCCCCAAGCAGCTGCATATGAACCCGTCCTAACTCTTTTCTCCCAGCAACGGCCGGTGAGTAAATCCCCACACAGTTTCTCTAGCAGTGGGCTGAGACCACATCCCTGCTGTTTTCCGACAGCAACAGCCCGTGGTACCATCACAACTCTGCTCCCAAAGCAACCACCTGTGATCCCATCCACACTGTTACCTCGCAACTGCATGTGGCAACATTACCACTTTTCAAGTCTATCAACTGCCTGGGAACCCCACCCCATTTTGTTCTCACAACAACGATGTGCAACCCCATCCCCACTCTGTTGTCCGCTCAACGGCCTGTGATCCGATGTCCCCAATGATTCTCACAGCAACCGAGTTTTTGAACCTATCCTCACTTTGTCTTCCGAGCAACCGCCTCTAACTCCAACACCACTCTCTTTTCCTAGGAATGGCCTGTGAACCCGTATGCCCGACTGTTCTGAAAGCAACGGTTATCCTAACAAAGGTCTGTGATCCGATCTCACGACTGTTCTCCGAGCAACAGTTTGTGAACACGTCTTTACTCTGTTCACCGAGCAACCACCTGTGAACACAGCCCCACTGTGTTGTCGTAGGAATGGCCTATAAATCCCAACGTCCGAATGTTGTGAAAACAACAGACTGTGAACAATCCCCTCTATTTTCCCCCGCAACCGCCTGTGAACCCATGCTCACTATATTCCTCTGAAAGCGGCCTGTGAACCCATCCGCATTCTGTTCTTTGAGCAACGGCCTGTGAATCCATCCGCCTCACGTTTCGCCTCGCAACTGCCTGTCAACCCGTCCACACTGTGCTTCCCCGAGGAACGACCTTTGAACCCATCCTCACTGTGTTCTCCCAGCAACGACTTGTAAACACATTCTCACTCTGTTCGCCGAGAATAGGCTTGGGACTTCATGGAGGTTCAGTTGTAAGCACCAGTGCCTCACAGCGCCAGAGACCTGCATTCGATCCCTGCCTCGGGTGACTGCCTGTGTGGAGTTTGTACATTCTCTCCTTGTCTACGTTGGTTTCCTACCACAAACCAAATATGTGCAGGGCAGGATGAATTTGCCATGTTAATTTTCCAATAGTGTTATGTGCTTTTGTCAGTGGTAAATATATGGTAGTTAATGGGTCTGTGTGGTTTATTGTTCGGAGGATTGGTGTGGACTTGGTGGACTGAAGGGCTGCTTCATTATTGTAGGGAGTCTCGTCTAATTTTATAAAACCTATTCACGATCTGTTATCCAAGGAACGTCCTGTGAACCCATCCACAATTTGTTTCCCGAGTGTGGGACATGAAACGATCCTCACGCTGATCTTCCAGCCATGGCCTGTAAATCCATCCTCACTCTGTTCCCCATGCAACCCCCTGTGAACTTATGCCCACTCTGTTATCCCAGAATCGAGCCATGAGCTCATATGCCCGATTCTTCTCATGACAATGGCCTGTGAACCCAGCCACTCTGTTTTCCCCTCGAATCTGCCTATGAAGGGATCCTCACTGTGTTACACTGGCAATCGCCTCTGAACATTTCCCCACTCATTTAGCTGATCAACGACCTGTAAACCGCATCCGACTCTGTTGTCAGAGGAACGATCTGTGAACCCAAGCCCCCTCTGCTGACCAATCAACTGCGAGTAACCCCATCCACGCTGTGTTCTCCGAGCAATGGTCTGCGACCCCACCTCCACTCTGTTCTCCCAACAAGTGGCTGTGAACCTATCCCCACTCTGTTCCCCAAGAAGCATCCTGTGGGACCATCCCCACATTTTTCCCCGACCGGCAGCCTGCATCATCATTTCCTCTCCATTCTCCTTGCAATTGCCTGTGAACCCATCACCATGGTAGGAAACAATGAGTTCATTCGATGGAAGGTCGATTGGGAGTTGGAGAGTGATTGAAGGAGAATGGCTTAGGGTGTGCAGGACCAGCGGTGAAATCAAATCCTGAGCTCAGGCCCCGGACCCCAACCTTCCCATGAGGACCAGGACTAGGGATTGAGTCTGTCTCATTCCAGTTCAGCTTCTTTAACATAAAAATAAACACCAATATCGTTCACTCTGCTGCTCGGCACTTTTAATTTGTTTTGCTAACAAGTTAAAGTAATTGATAAAGTGAGTGATGTTAAAAAATCTCAGTCGCCCCTGAATTGTGAGAAATTTTGAAATATGTCCGTGTAACATTCCACTCCCTTCCTCTTCCACCCCTGGAGATAGGTTGCACAAACCCTCCATGACCCTCAGTCTGATACCATATTGGCAGGCTGCTTCATCGTTGAAAAATTGAAATAAAATGAGGAAGTCCGTGATGGACTAATCAATGCGTGAAATTGATTGATGGTTGTTTTTTTGGTGAAGGGATATTTGAGCACATTCTTCAGTTGCTGTCGGAACTTAGTCTGTGTCATGGCATAAATTGCGGTGTTTGTGCAGCAACTGAGGAGCTGCAGCATGAAGCCTAATTCCTGCACAAAGTTATGTAGAAATACAGAGGTAACCAGTGTCCAATGCATTCCTCTCCACATAGAATACACCACTAACGTTGACCACAACAGAATGAAATTAGCTGAGACCAGAAAGAGTAAAGTGATGGATTTTTTTCGGTTACTCATTTCTGAATCAGTCTGAACATTCCCGTTGGTGTGAGCCCGGAGTTTCCTGCGGACTCTGAGCACATTCTTCAGTTGCTGTCGGAACTTAGTCTGTGTCATGGCATAAATTGCGGTGTTTGTGCAGCAACTGAGGAGCTGCAGCATGAAGCCTAATTCCTGCACAAAGTTATGTAGAAATACAGAGGTAACCAGTGTCCAATGCATTCCTCTCCACATAGAATACACCACTAACGTTGACCACAACAGAATGAAATTAGCTGAGACCAGAAAGAGTAAAGTGATGGATTTTTTTCGGTTACTCATTTCTGAGTCAGTCTGAACATTCCCGTTGGTGTGAGCCCGGAGTTTCCTGCGGACTCTGCTGATCACTAAAATATGTCTGACGGTGATAGCATTGAGCAGCAGAATCAGGAGAAATGGGAGAGCCAGTGTTAGAATGTAGTGAAGGAACTCGATTGAAAGCCAAACACGAGAGACTTTAACACCGCTTGCGTCCAATCAAAACCAGGGGGAATTCCGACCCACATACCAAGCTTCGAGCATAAAATACCAGAAAATGTTCTTTAAACAGCTCATCACAGTCACTGTTCCCAGAACCACAGCCGCCGTTTTCTCACTGCAATATTTGCTTTTCAGCTTCTGGCAACAAATGGCCACAAAACGATCAAATGTGAAAGTGACGGTGAACCAGACAGAACAGTCAGTGGCTGCACAAAGCAGGACGGCATGGATATTACACACGGGGATGGAAGCCAGGAAATAGAACTGTTCCCGATAAACAATGGGAATGTGTCTCATTATCAGGTCGAGAGTAATAACCAGTAGATCACCCGATGCCATGGCCCTCAGGTAAAGTCTAACACATGGACCCAATCCACAATCTTTGCACAGCAGGACGTAGATCGTCACTATGTTAACTGTGAGGAAGGAAAACAAACACATTATCCACCAGCCTGGAGGCAAAGTGACCAGTTTGATTGAGAACGCAGCGAGATTTTCAAAGTAGCCATTTCATTCAGAAATTTATTCACATAACTGGAGCTGAAAAAACAAAAGGGACGGTTTGAATTACTGAGAAAAATGTGTCAAAAAACAAAGGTAACCTTCCGTGACCACAAACAGATAGACACATACATAAGAACACATTGTTTCATGTATTTTCCCAGACACAAGATCACTCGACAGCATGCAGCGGTCGCTTCTGCACAGTTCATGACAGGAAGGATGAAATATTTGCTGTCCTGAAGGATGCTCCTTGAAGATAAACAGAGGTTGGGAATTTCTATTTTTCAGTCTAATGTGTGGTCTATCATCTGTCTTTGAGAAATGTGAACGCAGGGAAAACGTATTCACCACATTAACTACCTGAGGGGACATCAAAACATTGTCTTCTTCTGACTGGAACGGGATCTCTTCCCTCGGAGTCTTATCTTTTGTTCCATTAGCTAACGTCGGGCCGTTCACAAATACTGTCAGTAATAGAATCTTCCAGTGAATGTTGGCTACATAATGTTCAGGGGAATGTTGGCTGTGGAATGTTCTGCAGAATGTCAGTTGTAGAATGTTGGGGAGAGAATATTCCGTGGAATGTCAGGTGTGGAGTGTTCCGGGGAATGCTGGTTACAGAATGTGATCGAGTCATAAAGATCCACATCACAAAAGCCCTTCTGCACATTAAGTTTGGTGAAACCGACTCAGCCTCATGGTGGGAATATCTCTCCAATCTCAACTCAACTGGCGTTTTGTAACAAAAAAAAACATTGTTGACACTATCTCAATCATTTGATGTAAAATCCTCTTTTACGATCATACAAATGTCATTCTTATTCATCGTCCTTTTCATTTTTGTACATAACACGCCCAGATATAAAATGTTCTGGGTATTCAGTTCCAAATATTGGTCACCTGCAGCCATGTCACTCTAAACCATAAATCATATAGATTTCCCTCATTATATGCAGTGATTTCTTCATTTTAAGAATACACCGCACATTCAGATTGAGTGCCTTACATTCAGCTTTTGAACTCATTATTTCCTGCTCTAGTAGGGCCTTGTTTCCTCGTATTGATGGGTCAGGAAACAGCCTGACAGCGTTATACTCACAGAAGCAGACCTGAGCTGTCATATTTCAGAGAACCTTATTACCTTCCCTGGTTATCCTGTCCCACTGGCAGGACACATGTACCAGTAGTGAGGTCACCTTCGAATACAATCGAGAAAGAGACTACCCGGAATTTGCTCAACATTGATTCCAGAACCCGGGAAATCACATCGTAACAGGTCACACATGGTCAAGGAAATGCCCTGGTGATGGACATTTATTGCATTCCACGTCAGCCCTTGGGGATAACTCAGTTCCCCTCGATGTTGAAAACACATCGGAGGAACCACTTTTAAAGGACATAGCAAATGGAATCTGAGCATTCGTGAGGTACTGTGGGCGAGAAGCAATTGTAGCGTCAATGATTTCATTCCATCATAAAGTCAGAAGTGACTGCTCACTGGTGGTTCCAAAATGTACAACACCATTCACAACTGCACATATATGGAAGCAAGCGATTCAGCTCATGAAATGTTTGAAACAGGAATAGAATGAGGCAATTCAGGCATGTGAGCCTATCCTTAGTAACTAAAGCATATCATTGAATCTCTCATATCTGTTACACAATTAATGAAAGCGAATATTCAGCCTTTCAGATCAGTTACACAGGAATAAAACGAGGTCCAGTTACTGAGCCAAAGCAGGAATAAATTAGTCTTTATCAATTTGACACAAATTAATGGCCATAGTGACGCAGTGAGCACATATGGGTACTTAACGTTTTGCAATCGAAATCAACTATTTCAATAAATAGAAAAACGTAATAGCTGAAACGATCAATGATGCAAAGGTAGACTGGAAACGAAATTATCACGAGAAGGTAGAGAAAGAGTAAATTAATAATCTATGGGTAATTTGACAGATGGAAAAACACGTCCATAACCATTAACATTTGCCTGTTTCAGCAAGAGAAAAGACTCCACATTACATAAGAGAGGGTTTAATGTACTTAGCGATGCAGTGTGTACTGGAGGGTTCACTCGAACTTTCAGACATCGAAAGTGTTGCCCTCTCACCCGGATGGTCTGCTCCCTGGTGTCCCCAGCGGCCCAATTAAACTCATTACACACGGTATATTTTGAGCTGTTGTGGTAAGCAGTGGGTTTGTTATGACCTGTGTATCAGGGGGATAGCCTGTATCCGTGAGGCCATCCTTTCTTTCTAAGTGGAGACCTGAAGACAATAGAAATGGCTGTCAGTTCTGATAATAAAAGGCTGTGTCTGCTGTCAGGACAGTGGGTATTCACCAACATGATGTAAACTGTATTAGCACACTGCAACATTTATGGAGTGAGAGAATGAGGGCACAATCACAGGATGAGAAGTAAAAGCATTGCCAGATCAACTGAAATGGTTAGTTCCATCACAGGCTCAATCTAACACAAGAAACCATTAACACAGACGAGATATCTGTTGAGCAAGGAGCGCTGTGTGATCAAGCTCTGCACAGTCCAACTAAGCAATCTGCCCAAAGTGAAACGTTGTGTAGACCACAGCAGTGCATTGATCTATTAATCCGATCTAGATAAATCTCCAGCATGGGGAACTATGCAGACCATACAACCGAGTCAAGCAGCAGCCTGACATCGTCATATTAATGGAATCAGACCTTTCCCAGGCACAACCATCACGCTGGATATATCCTGCCCATGGCAGCACAGAACGAGCAGAGGTGGCGGCACAGATGCAGCAACTCAAGACTGAGCTTTCGTGAGATAATGTAGACCATCAGTTGCAGCAGAATTCTTATCCAACACAACCTTTCATCATTCCACGACTATCCCCATACCAGCTACTTCACTTCTCTCTTTATTTGCACGTCACCCTCTCCCCTCCTCCAGTCCTGAAGAACGATTATACTCGATAAGTTGACTTTTCCATCTCCCAATGTTAACTGCCTTTTTCTGTTATTCCAACCTCCTGTTACATAGGCAGACAGGAACCACCAGCTATGGGTCGCCCAATAACCTCCTTGAATCTCTTCCCTAGGACGAGGAGGAGGAAATTCACGAACACATGAAGACAAGAGGCACTTCAGACAATGTACACTGTTACAAAGAAATACTAGGTTGTTATTGATATTGCAACAC
This sequence comes from Chiloscyllium plagiosum, assembly GCF_004010195.1. Lineage (NCBI taxonomy): Eukaryota > Metazoa > Chordata > Chondrichthyes > Orectolobiformes > Hemiscylliidae > Chiloscyllium > Chiloscyllium plagiosum. The sequence continues at coordinate 7,696 of NW_025214393.1, read as the reverse complement.
GACAAACAAATGAAGCAGAGATTGAACAAACAGAGTGCACCATGTTGATCCTCATGGCTGCATTGATAAAGGTACATACTGTTACTTTAACGTGGTTTGCTAACGGTGAGGTGGGAGAATATATGATTTGTAAATAGTCTGAAGGAGACATATTCCATCTCCAAGAAGACAGACTAGTGTTCTTTTTTATGGAGTTCAGAAGATGGTAGGAATATTGAACGCTTTTTCGGTGTGGCTGCTAAAAGATTTGTGAACAACGTGACTTTGAGTTCAGCGTCACACAACAACTGGACATTATGGCGTTGTGAGTTCATTCAGAGTTTGGAGCTCTCTCTCACCCAACATGGGGATTGCAAAGAGCCACGTAACCTATCATCGGGTCATAGAATCCGACAGTAATGAAGTACAGTCTTTGGTCCAAACTGGTCCAAGCCAACTAAAAGTTTCCATCCACTCTAACTCTATTTCCCTGCTTTTGTCCAATGCACTTATAAACCTTTCCTGTCTTTGTATTTGTCCAAATGTGACAACACATTTTCGGTGGGGCGGGGAGGGGGGGGGGGGGGCGGAGGTGGTGAGCACGTCATTTTTCAAACTATCAGTGTTTTGTTTTGGAAGTAATGAGTGTTGGTCCTGAATTCAATCAACTTTTAGTCCTTTATAGCATGACGGAAAAAACACTCACTTCTTTCACATCATCCTCATGGTACCATCTTACCAGGGATCAGTCTGGTCAAATGACTTTTGAATGTCTCTCTGTAGCAAAGAGATCATTCCGTGTAAAGCAAAGACAATCTGTCCTCAACGTGGCAAGAACTGGCTTTACAATACTCTCCAACTGTCGGAAGATGTCTTCATTCCGATATATTAACCATTTTGCAATAGATGACAACACACAATTTACTGTTCTGATTTGTTAATGCCCTGTATAAATTCTGTTAGTGGCTCATGAGCAAATACACTCAACTTCTTTTTGCCAAGAGCGCTTTCCATCCTCTCAACTCAGAATAATTACAATATCACGTGAATGGCATGATTTGACAAATCATTTATTTGTCTTGCCAACACCTGTGCTTCAAGTACAACCACACCAACTGCAACAATGCTATTGCCAGTGGATATGTTGGAGATGGTGGGGAGGCGATGGACTAGCTGTATTAATCTAGGGTCCCAGGTGAAGACCCAGGCTGTGGATTCGAATCCTACCACGGCAAAAACTGCAATTTGAATTTAACAAAATATCTGTAACAAAGAATCAAATGAAACGAAGAACCGACTATCGTTTGATAGATAATCCTACCTAGCACTCTAATGTCTTTCAGGAAAGAAATCTAACATATTCATCTGGTCAGTCTTAGATGTGAATCCAGATCCACAGCAATATGGTTGACTCTCAGTTGCCCTTTGCAAATGGCCATGACAACCGCTCAGTTACAACATTCACTACAAATTCTTAAATAAATGATTTTCTCCACACTCTGAAGCCTCTTCCAAGGATGCCTACATAGAATAGGTTCTCACCCTTTCACAACAAAGATCGTAGTGATTCTCTCGCTCACACAACAACCACAAGGTCTTCTCCTTTGAAAACTTGGCACCGCCGTCATGACACGTCCTATCTGTCCATCTTCCTTCCAAACAATCTTCTCCATCCACCCGTCTGACCTATCATCTTTGCACCTCCTCTTTCTACCTTTCACACTTGCAGTTACCGTCCGCTCAGCACCACCCCATCCAATATTCCTCTACGTCCCCGAGGCTCACAGCCTCATTCCGGCTGATGTGCGTTTTTTCCCGAAACACTGACTTTCCTGCTCTTCAGATGCTACCTGACTTGCTGTGATTTTCAAGCACTACGCTCTGGATCATGAGCTGCAGCATCTGCAGTCCTCACTTTCGCCTCGCTAATTTTAACCTGAAATTCAAGCTTCTTCCAAACATGCTGACCTTGAAAACGTTCTCCTCCTTTCCCTACAAGGATCTCAGTGATTTGCTCTCTCTCACTGCAGCACCCAGCTCTTCTCCTCCGCCAGTCGGCATCGGCCTCATGACCAGGCCAACCTGCCCATCTTCCATCTATCTATCCGCTCCAAATCCATTCTTACCTATTACCTTTGTCATCTCATCCATCTAAGAATTGCTCTTACAGTTACGTACTCCGCAGCCCCACGATCCGCCCATTCGTTTCCCCACACCCTCGGCTCACACCCTCATTCCTGATAGTCATAAATACATAGAGATTTACAGCATGGAAGCAGACCCTTCAGTCCAACCTGTCCATGCCGATCACACATCCCAACCCAATCTAGTCCCAACTGCCAGCACCTGGCCCATATCCCTTCAAACACTTCCTATACATTTACCCATCCAAATGCCTCATGAATGTTGCAATTGTGCCAGCCTCCACCACATCCTCTGGCAGCTCACTCCGTACACGTATCACTCTCTGTGTGAAAAAGTTGCCCCTTAGGTCACTTTTAGATCTTTCCCCTCTCACCGTAAACCTATGCCCTCTAGTCCTGGACTCCCCGACCCCAGGTAAAATAATTTGTCTATTTACCCTATCCATGCCCCTCATAATTTTGTAAAACTCTATGAGGTCACCCCTCAGCCTCCGACGATCTAGGGACAACAGTTCAGCCTCTTCAACCTCTCCCTATTGCTCAAATCCTCCAACCCTAGCAACATTTTTGTAAATTTTTTCTGAAACCTTTCAACTTTCACAACATCTTTCCGATAGGAAAGAGACCACAATTGCACACAATATTCCAACAGTGGCCTAACCAATGTCCTGTACAGCTGCAACATGCCCGCCCAATTCCGGTACTCAATACACTGACCAAAAAAGGAAAGCATACCAAACGCCTTCTTCACTTTCCTATCTACCTGCGTCTCCACATTCAAAAAGCTATGAACCTGCACTCCAAGGTCTCTTTGTTCAGCAACACTCCTTAGGACCTTACCATTAAGTGTATAAGTCCTGCTAAGATTTGCTTTCCCAAAATGCAGCACCTCGCATTTATCTGAATTAAACTCTATTTGCCTCTTCTCAAGCCATTGGCCCATCTGTTCCAGATCCTGTTGTAACATGAGGTAACCCTCTTCGCTGTCAACTACACCTCCAATTTTGGTGTCATCTGCAAACTTTCTAACCGTACCTCTCATGCTCGCATCCAAATTATTTATGTAAATGTCAAAAAGTAGAGGACCCAGCACTGATTCTTGTGGCACTCCACTGGTCACAGGCTTGCCTGAAACGTCGACTCTCCTGATCCACGGATACTGCCTGACCTGCTCTGCTTTTCCAAAACCACGCTCACGACTCAAGGAAATAAAGTACGACTTATCGACTACTTACAACACACGGACTACAGTGTGTTAAAAAGGCAGCTCACCAACATCTCTCAGACATGATGAAATGGAATTAACTGCTGGCCCAACATCCGTTACTGAATAAATGAAGAAGATCACACTTAATGAAGACACACAGAGTCAAAATGCACTTTCAGTAGGTACTTTGATGTAAACCCTACATGGGCATGATATTCGCGAACATTGACACAAGAGAAAAATAAATAAGTTTAATCTCGTATTTTACTTCTATTCCAGCTGATCATCAACAATCCATATTTGCTTTCTGACGCTCTCTTTCTACATCTACTCGACACATTCCTTCTCCCCTTCACAACAGACATCTGTTTCATCAACATCAATCATGATATTTCGCAGGTGCGTGCAGTTTTATTATATAGTCAGTTGACCCGAAATGCCAATTGTGCTTTTCTCTCGAACAGAGTTAGCCAAATCTGTTCAGTTTCTCTGCCAAGTGGTCATTACTTTTGTTTCAGATCCCATCAGCATTCAGTAATTTCATTCAACGCTAACTTTATTATTTCATGGAACGCCTGCATCTCTGGCAAATGCAGCCTTTGTTGATATGACAAAATGGACATTACTGTGAGGCCATTCTTTCAGGTAGAGCAGAGCGTAGCACATTGCTGTGAGTCTGAAGTCACTCTTAATTCAGACAAAATGATTATGTAAGATTTATTTACGAAATAACGTCAGTAAAATAGATAAACTTACAGACAAAATGCCGCTGGCGTTATGGTTGCCTTTAGTGAAATTCGTTTTTATTTCTAATTCCTGTCATTTGAATTTACATTGTGACATGATATGTGATAGGTTTTGAAACAGTGTCTTCAGTGTAATAACTGTGCCTTTGAGTTACATATCCAGCGACATTGCTAAACTGGCACAGTCTCTCGACCATGAATTTACTTTCAAGACAGGAGCAAAGTTGTGATGGAAATATTTACCCCAGGGAGAGTGCTTGGAAGAGTGCTGGAAATGTAAAGTCTGAATTTTAGCAAGACGTAGATTTTGCTTTATTTAGCGATGTTAATGAGACCAAGATGGGGACTGGTGATATTTCAGACAGGTCGTGAATGGGTTTAGTGCTGGCGAGAATACCAAAATGTACATCAATTCAGGGAAAAAAGCGACCTTCCGTTTGTGAAGAGTATTTCTCTCAGATGTCTGTGAGGGTAGGAACTGATTTTGTTGTGAGGGTAGAGGAGGAAGCGGCTTCTGAAATGTGTGTAATGAATGGCGTTTGCAAGTGAAACTGAATACAATAGTGTCCACCTTTCTCAAACATTGATAACTGAAATAGCAATGAAGTTCACCATGGTTTATGGGATTAAGAAATAGAGGGAAGAGGACAGACTTACCAGGAACGCCAGTAATGGCGAGGATGGGATAGTAACCCGCCTGAATGACCATCAGTACACATAATATCCGATCTGGTAATGTTGGCCAAGACATGGAAATTAAGAGAAGACCCGTAGATAAACTTCTTTGCATTGTCGTAACATTCCAATGTATTGTTCTCAGATTTTGATCCATTGTTGCAGCATCCAAGTATATTCTCAGACTCTGATCTCTCCTCTCCCTCTCTCTGCAGCTGTTGATCCCTGTCAATGTTGGTGGTGATGGATGTGCTGTTACAATGGGATAATACATTGAATGAAGCCCGTTACTAATAAGAGACGGAAAACCTCCCAAAGGCTCAACAAGAATCCATGGAGACAATTATCAAACACGGTCACTGAACAAACAATTGCAGTTAACTCCTTTCAGTATGATACTTGTAGTTCACAATAACAAGTACTGGATTGGATGTTGACAGCGCTGGCTATTGGTCTCATTTTCATCACGAATTGCTCTCGTAAAATTAGTTTTGAGGGAGAATGATGGATGTTTTATTTTCGCAGTCTAGACGTTTCTGCTGTTTGTACATGTATAATGCTGTAATCACCTGAGACCCCACAACTCCCAAAAACACAACCAAGATGCCGTTGCTATGTTGATCAACTGTTCTCCAGAACACGCGCCAAGCTGCTTGGGCATATTTGCCCGGACCACTCACAAGAAGTGTGGATTTGTCTGGGCATTCCTCTCGTTGGTATTAAATGGCAATTTTGTATCTTCAACACAATACTCTTCAGCATTTTTTAATGTAAACTCACAATCATCTTAATTCAGTTTATTGGCTTTAAAACAATAAGACCGACATGTTTTGACTTCAGTCCAAAGCCAAAAGTGATATGCACAATCAGCTTCTTCATTACAACCCAAGGATTAATGAGTCATGAACGGAATAAATATGAGATTAGCAAAGAGACTGAAAGGAGAGACGTTAGTGACTGAGACGACTTGAGGGGATTCCAGTGACAAGTCCCAGTCACGAGTGCTCAACCATCACTCTCTCTGATAAATGGAATGAAATGCAATACACAGCTAGGGAACAGATGGCATCTGGGAGACGGATTGCTGATTTTAAAAGTGGATGGGTCAGTGTAATTTTAAATGTGATTTAAGAATTATATTTTATGCATATACTGTCTACTCACAGAATACATAGTTTGATAAAACCCAGGCAGTCAAATGTGACCATGGCAGGAACTAAATAACATCACAGGTTCGAATCTAAACAGTGCAAGATAGTAAATGATGGCACATCCATCCCAGAACTTCTCAACGCCTTCTGTGCGCGCTTTGAGCAGAATTTCTGCGGAGATGAAACACCTGTTGCGACAAATCCTGACGAACCTATCCCAACAGACACTGCATGTGTCAGATGTGTTTTCCTTCGTGGAAATCCAAGGAAAGCGATGGGACCAGATGTAGTACCAGGCCGTGCTGTCAAAAAATGTGCATGTCAACTGGCAGAGGTCTTCTCGGACATCTTCAACCTCTCTCTGCAACAGGCCACTGTCCTCTCTGCTTCGAAAGCGCCAGCATCATCTCTGCATCTAAGAAGACTCATGCAGCATGTCTCTATGACTGCCACCCAGTGGCCCGACCTTCGACAGACATGAATTGCTTTGAAAGGCTGGTAACGGCATTAATCAACTCCAGCCTTCCCACTACTCTTGGCCCATTCTACTTTGCCTATTAAACTAAACATATCCACGACAGATGCCATATCACTTTCCCTTCACTCCTCCCAAGTACATCTTGACACCCAGAACCGCTATGTAAGAATCATACTTGTTCACTGCAGTTCAGCCTTTAACAGTATTATCCCTGCAGACTGTTAAAAATCACACAACACCAGATCATAGTCCAGCATGTTTAAGTGGAAGCACGCTAGCTTTCGGAGCGTTGCTGCTTCATCAGGTGGTAGAGCAGACAACGCGCCGAAAGCTAGTGTGACTCCAGTTAAACCTGTTGAACTATAACCTGGTGTTGTGTGATTTTTAAAGTTGTACACCCCAGTCGAACACCGGCATCTCCAAATCATCCCTGTCGACTGATTGGTAACCTTCGTGATGTTGTACTAAGCTGCACTCCCGCAAATGGGTCCTCAGTTTCCTGTCACACGGGCCACAGCCAGTGAAGATTGACGAGAATATTTCATCCTCACTAACAATCAATAAGCTCTCCAAGGCTGCTACTGAACCCCCTGCTGTACTCACAGTATACCAATAACTGCGTCGCCAAATAACAGACTAATTGTATTTACAAGTTTGCTGATAACATTACTTTTGTTGGTCGAATCTCAGATAACGACGAAATAGACTACAGATGGGAGGTGGAAGACCTGGAAAAATGATGCACTGAGATCAACCTCGCTCTCAATGCCGGCAAAATGCCATAAGAAAATCATTATTGATATTTGGCGGAATGTTACTCATGCCCCCAGCATACTTTAAATACACAGAAGTGGAACGGGTGGAGGTTATCAGATTCCTGGGAGTGGTCATCCACAACAAGCTTTCTTGGACAATGCATGTGGTCGCGCATTTTGCAATGGCCCAACAACGTACTTTCATCCTCAGGCAGCTGAGGAAATTTGGCATGACTACGAATACCCTTCCCAACTTTTACAGGTGCGCCATTGAGTGCATTCTGTCCGGATGTCTCACTGTCTGGTATAATAACTGTACCATTCAAGATCAAAGACGGTTATAGAGAGTGGTGAACTCAGCCCGGACAATCAGAAAGGCCAACGATCCCTCGAAATAATCAATCTAACAGGCCCGCTATCAAGAAAAGGCCGCCAGTTTTCTCATAGATCCATCTTACACTGGCAGTCATTTTTCTACAACCTCTACCATTTTGGAGAAGGTACAGACGCCTGAATACATGCACCAGGCGGTTTCGAAAACAGTTTCTATCCGACTGTTGT
>NW_025214392.1:38494-42845 GCF_004010195.1 Chiloscyllium plagiosum | reverse complement strand
ATAAAAGAGACCTAAGGGGCAACTTTCCCCTCTCACCCTAAACTATGCTCTCTAGTCCTGGACTCCCCCACTCCAGGGAAAAGACTTTGTCTATTTATCCTATCCATGCCCCTCATAATTTTGTAAACCTCTATAAAGTCACTCCTCGACCTCCAACGCTCCAGGGAAAACAGCCCCAGCCTGTTGAGCCTCTCCCTGTAGCTCAAATCCTCCAACCCTGGCAACATACTTGTAAATCTTTTGTGAACCCTTTCAAATTTCTCAACATCTTTCCGATAGGAAGGAGACCAGAATTGCACGCAATATTCCAACAGTGGCCTAACCAATGTCCTGTACAGTCGCAACATGACCTCCCAACTTCTGTACTCAATACTCTGACCTGAGGTAACCTTCTTCGCTGTCCACTACACCTCCAATTTTGGTGTCATCTGCAAACTCTTATGCTCATATCCAAATCATTTTTGTAAATGACAAAAGGTAGAGGGCCCAGCACTGATCCTTGTGGCACTCCACTGGTCACAGGCCTCCAGTCTGAAAAACAACCCTCCACCACCACTTTCTACCTTTGAGCTAGTCCTGTATCCAAATAGCTAGTTCTCCCTGTATTTCGTGAGATCTAACCTTGCTAACCAGTCTCCCGTGGGGAACCTTGTCGAATGCCTTACTGAAGTCCGTATAGATCACATCTACCGCTCTGCCCTCATCAATCCTCTTTGTTACTTCTTCAAAAAACTCAATCAAGTTTGTGAGACATGATCTCCCACGCACAAAGCCATGTTGACTATCCCTAATCAGTCCTTGTCTTTCCAAATACATGTACATCCTGTCCCTCAGGATTCCCTCCAACAACTTGCCCACCACCGAGGTCTGGCTCACTGGGCTATAGTTCCCTGGCTTGTCCTTACCACCCTTCTTAAACAGTGGCACCATGTTAGCCAACCTCTAGTCTTGGGCCAGTGTCAATAGCAGAAACTTGGCTGTTCGTGTTATGTACCCCTGAGTATGCATCACTCCATACATTTTCCAAAACAGCATACTTGTTTGAAGTGGGGATAGTCATAGAAGAGTCCTACACCTGACTAACTGCCTACCTACCTGCCTACACCTCTTACTTTTTCTGGAGTTAACCCATCTATGTGCCTGTATCTACAATCTTTCTCCCTTCCTATAACTGCCATCCAACACATTCCCTTCATCTTGTAAATTCCTCATTGCCTCTAACTGCTTCTCCAACTGATCCATTTGATCTGATAGGAATTGCAACCAACAACATTTATTGCAGGTATAATCCTCAGTAACACATAAGCTCTCCCTAAACTTCCATATCTGGCAAGAAGAGGATCTCACTCTACTAAAGCCCATTTTTGCTTCTTGCAATCTACACACCCAGAAAATAACACTGCCTTGTTCATCTACAAAACACTGCTCCAGGCTAACTTAATACTTATGGCTGAAATTTTAAGTTTAAAGAACCCACTCTACTCATTACTGCAGACTTACTTTAAGGCTGCACATAAAATCTATTTAACTGTTACTGTGCTGTGACCTCTCCCAAACAGGTTCCTCCAAGCTCAGTTGTGGATTTCAATGTTTGTTAATATTCCCAAATGCACTCCGATGTCCAGCAATACAGGAATTCAAACAGCAAAGGCAGTAACTACTAACTCTGTCAGTTAGCAATTGGGTTTTGTTCTTTCTTTCTCTGCCAGAGCAGAGTGGGCAGTGAGCCCCAGAGCAGAGAGGGTACTGAGTCTCAGAGCAGTGAGGGCAGTACGTCCCAGAGCTGTGCGGACAGTGAGTCCCAGAGCAGTGAGGGCAGTGAGTCCCGGAGCAGTGCGGACAGTGAGTCCCAGAGCAGAGAGGGTACTGAGTCTCAGAGCAGTGAGGGCAGTGAATCCCGAAACAGTGAGTCCAGAGCAGTGAGTCCCAGAGCAGTGAGTCCCAGAGCAGAGAGGGTACTGAGTCTCAGAGCTGTGCGGACAGTGAGTCCCAGAGCAGTGAGGGTACTAGGTCTCAGAGCAGTGAGGGCAGTACGTCCCAGAGCTGTGCGGACAGTGAATACCAGAGTAGTGAGGGCAGTGAGTCCCGAAACAGTGAGTCCCAGAGCGGTGAGTCCCGGAGCGGTGAGACCCGGAGCGGTGAGTCCCGGAGCGGTGACGGTGAGTCCCGGAGCGGTGAGACCCGGAGCGGTGAGTCCCGGAGCGGTGAGACCCGGAGCGGTGGGTCCCGGAGCGGTGGGTCCCGGAGCGGTGAGTCCCGGAGCGGCGAGACCCGGAGCGGCGAGACCCGGAGCGGCGAGACCCGGAGCGGCGAGTCCCGGAGCGGTGAGACCCGGAGCAGTGAGACCCGGAGCAGTGAGTCCTGGAGCAGTGAATCCTGGAGCACGGAGTCCTGGAGCAATGAGACCTGGAGCAGTGAGTCCCGGAACAATGATTACTGGAGCACGGAGTCCTGGAGCAGTGAGACCTGGAGCAGTGAGTCCCGGAGCAGTTAGTCCGGGAGCAGTGAGTCCCGGAGCAGTGAGACACGGAGCAGTTAGTCCCGGAGCAGTGAGACCCGGAGCAGTGAGTCTCGGTGCAGTGAGTCCTAGAGCACGGAGTCCTGGAGCACGGAGTCCCGGAGCGGTGAGTCCTGGAGCGGTGAATCCCGGAGCGGTGAGTCCCGGAGCGGTGAGACCTGGAGCGGTGAGACCTGGAGCGGTGAATCCCGGAGCGGTGAGTCCCGGACCGGTGAGTCCCGGAGCGGTGAGTCCCGGAGCGGCGAATCCCGGAGCGGTGAGACCCGGAGCGGTGAGTCCCGGAGCGGTGAGACCCGGAGCGGCGAGTCCCGGAGCGGCGAGTCCCGGAGCGGCGAGTCCCGGAGCGGTGACCCCGGAGCGGTGAGTCCCGGAGCGGTGAGACCCGGAGCGGTGAGTCCCGGAGCGGTGAGTCCCGGAGCGGTGAGTCCCGGAGCGGTGAGTCCAGGAGCGGTGAGTCCCGGAGCGGTGAGTCCCGGAGCGGTGAGACCCGGAGCGGTGAGTCCTGGAGCAGTGAGTCCTGGAGCAGTGAGTCCCGGAGCAATGATTCCTGGAGCAGTGAGTCCCAGAGCAATGAATCCTGGAGCACGGAGTCCTGGAGCAATGAGACCTGGAGCAGTGAGTCCCGGAACAATGATTACTGGAGCACGGAGTCCTGGAGCAGTGAGACCTGGAGCAGTGAGACCTGGAGCTGTGAGACCCGGAGGAGTGAGACCCGGAGCAGGGAGACCCGGAGCAGGGAGACCCGGAGCAGTGAGACCCGGAGCAGTGAGTCCCGGAGCAGTGAGTCCAAGAGCAATGATTCCTGGAGCACGGAGTCACGGAGCAGTGAGTCCCGGAGCAGTGAGTCCCGGAGCAGTTAGTCCTGGAGCAGTGAGACCCGAAGCAGTGAGTCCCGGAGCAGGGAGACCCGGAGCGGTGACCCCGGAGCGGTGAGTCCTGGAGCGGTGAGTCCTGGAGCGGTGAGTCCCGGAGCAGTGAATCCCGGAGCAGTGAGTCCCGGAGCAGTGACCCCGGAGCAGTGAGTCCTGAAGCAGTGAGTCCCGGAGCAGTGAGTCCCGGAGCAGTGAGACCCGGAGCAGTGACCACGGAACAGTGAGTCCTGAAGCAGTGAGTCCCGGAGCAGTGAGTCCCGGAGCAGTGAGTCCCGGAGCAGTGAGTCCCGGAGCAATGATTCCTGGAGCACGGAGTCCTGGAGCAGTGACCCCGGAGCAGTGAGTGCCGGCGCAGTTAATCCCGGAGCAGTGAGTCCCGGAGCAGTGAGACCCGGAGCAGTGAGACCCGGAGCAATGAGTCCCAGATCAGTGACCCCGGAGCCGTGAGTCCCGGCGCAGTTAGTCCCAGAGCAGTGAGTCCCGGAGCAGTGAGTCCCGGAGCAGTGAGTCCTGGAGCAGTGATTCCCGGTGCAATGATTCCTGGAGCACGGAGTCCCGGTGCAATGATTCCTGGAGCACGGAGTCCCGGAGCAGTGAGTCCCGGAGCAGTGAGTCCCCGAGCAGTGAGTCCCCGAGCAGTGAGTCCCCGAGCAGTGAGTCCCGGAGCAGTGAGTACTGGATTAGCACGTGTGCTAGAGGAGTGCAGGGTGTGAGCCGTATGTCCCGGAGCAGTTAGTCCTGGAGCAGTGAGTCCTGGAGCAGTGAGACTCAGAGCAGTGAGTCCCAGAGCAGTGAGTCCCTGAACAGTTAGTCCCAGAACAGTGAGTCCCGGAGCAGTGAGTACTGGATTAGGTCGCAGCACGTGTGCTAGAGGAGTGCAGGGTGTGAGTCCCAACTGGACCCTGGTGTGAGGGAGGCCGTCCTGGAACATGGAGCAGCTGAGTGCCGGTACGGAGTGGTC
>NW_025214392.1:29406-32562 GCF_004010195.1 Chiloscyllium plagiosum | reverse complement strand
CCCTAACCCTAACCCTAACCCTAACCCTAACCCTAACCCTGCCCTAACCCTAACCCTAACCCTATTGCAGGCCTAACCCTAACCCTAACCCCACTGCACAGAGACACATCACACAAACATAGAGGCACACACTAGTGCAGACACTTGAATACATTAGCAGACGGCAACTACAAACACAGAGATGGTTCTACACAGTAGACACCCTCACGGACACAGACAGAAACACACAGATATAGAGACAGACACAGAGCCTAACCCTAACCCTAACCCCACTGCACAGAGACACATCACACAAACATAGAGGCACACACTAGTGCAGACACTTGAATACATTAGCAGACGGCAACTACAAACACAGAGATGGTTCTACACAGTAGACACCCTCACGGACACAGACAGAAACACACAGATATAGAGACAGACACAGAGACACGCACTGCGACACAGACACATAATACAGCGAAACACACATAAACATATTGAAATATATAATCAGACATACACACTGAAAAATGCAACAACATGCAGAGATAGACACACACAGAAAGAGACAGAGACATACATATAGAGGGACACAGAGATAAATACAGAAATGCAGAGGCACGCACACAAACTCACAAGAAACATACACACTGAAACATATAGACACACTGGCACATGGAGAGAGATAGTTTCTGGGTCTCTCTCTCCCGAATGCTGAATTCTGTGTTTAAAGTGATGCAATCCCACTTTCTGCTGGCCTCCACACACAATTGCACAAGGGATCGTGGTGGATGACATCATCAATCAGAAAGAAAGAGAATAACTCACAGCAGCATCGATAGAAACAGATACACACATACTATGCCTATCTGGAAAGGATTGCAATTGTACTGAGGCTCCACAGAGTGAAACATGCTTAGAAATGTATCCCTCAAAGTTGCCACACAAGTTGATAGTCGAAGAGTATGGTGCTGGAGAAGCACAGCCAGTCAGGCAGTATCCGAGGACCAGGGTTGTTAAGAAGGCTTATGGTGTATTGGCTTTCACGAGCAGGGGGATTGATTTAAGAGCTGCGAGGTAATGCTGTGGTGCTATAAAGACCTGGTTAGACCACACTTGGAATATTGCATTCAGTTCTGCTCACCTCATTATAAGAAAGATGTGGAAGCTTTAGAGAAGGTGCAGAGGAGATTTACCAGAATGCTGCCTGGACTGGAAGGAATGTTTATAAAGAAATGTTGAGGGAGCTAAGGCTTTTCTCATTGGAGGGAAGAAGGGTGAGAGGTGACTTGATAGAGGTGTACAAGATGATGAGAGGTATAGAGAGAGTGAATAGTCAGAGACTTTTCCCCAGGGTAGAAATGGCTGTCACAAGGGGGCATAATTTTAAGGTGATTGGAAGAAGGGTGTGGGGAGATGTCAGAGGTTGGCTCTTTACACAGAGTGTGATGGGTGTGTGGAATGTACTGCTAGCAGTGGTAGTAGAGTCAGAGACATTAGTGACTTTTAAGTGACTCTTGGATAGGCACATGGATGATAGTACAATGAAATGTATGTAGGTTAGTCTGATGTTAGAGTAGGATAGAAGGCCGGCAAAATATCAAGGGTTGAAGGGCTTGTACTCAGCTGTACTGTTCTATGTTCTACGATGAATTTTATTCCACTTTCTGCAATTTCTAATGTTTTGTAAACTACTCTCTCAAAGAGTTTCTAAGTGGGGAAATGAATTGAAAAGTGGAGGGCATGAGATCAGCACTGGGTTTGTTCATCTGCTTCTGCTCATATCTCAGAAGTAACATTGCTCTGTTTCCCCAAAAACATTGTTGGGGACTCAGCCAGATGGCGGTGATTCTGAAGGACTGTTGTGGACAGCTCTGCCTAACAGCCAAGGCATACTGGTGGTTTTGGCCATCCCTGGCCAACTTATGTGGTGGAATGATTAGTTTAAAACTTTACCGAACACATATTTGTTAATGTTTGGGAGTGGGAAGGATGCCAAAGGGAGAAGGATTGAGCAAACAGCAGCAGGGAGGACACTCCCCTGCAGCACCTACAACACCAGAGACTGCAGCAGCAACAGCCTCTCCTGAACCCCTTCCCCCCCCCCCCCCCCCCCCCCGGGACCTGACAGACTCACAGGAATTGGCTTCAGCGATGGAGAGGTTGACCTTGAAAGTTGGGGCTGCGGTTGTGGAGATCTGTGGGGAGATTCGTGCTCAGGTCCAACCTATCGCATCCATGCTGCAGAAGCATGAGCAGGAGAGAGGCTGGAGGAGGGGGAGAGGCTGGAGGAGGGGGAGGGTCGAACTAAGGCCTCGGAAGCTGCAATGGAGTCCTCATTCAGTCGGATCCAGGTGCTGGAGCGAGAGGTGCGGGCCTTATGAAACCATATCGACGACCTCGAAAATTGAGGTCAGAGGATAAATCTCTGAATTGTCGGGTTCCCTGAAGGTGAGGAAGATGAGCAGTTAGTCAGCTTCTTTGAAAGCTGGCTGCCAAAGTTTTTGGAACATAGAACATTATAGCGCAGTACAGGCCCTTCGGCCCTCAATGTTGCGCCGACCTGTCATACCAATCTGAAGCCCATCTAACCTACACTATTCCATATACGTCCATGTGCTTGTCCAATGACGACTTAAATGTACTTAAACTTGGCGACTCGACTACCGTTGCAGGCAAAGCATTCCATACCCTTACTACTCTCTGAGTAAAGAAACTACCTCTGACATCTGTCCTATATCTATCACCCTTCAATTTAAAGCTATACCCCCTCTTGCTCTCCGTCCCCATACTTGGAAAAAGGCTCTCCCTGTCCACCCTATCTAACCCTCTGATTATCTTATATGTCTCTATTAAGTCACCTCTCATTTTGGAAAGACAAATAAGAATGCGGAATACAGGGTTAACGGTAGGGTTCTTAGTGAGGTGGAGGAACAGAGGGATCTTGGGGTCTATGTTCATAGGTCTTTGAAAGTTGCCACTCAGGTGGATAGAGCTTGTAAGAAGGCCTATGGTGTATTAGCGTTCATTAGCAGAGGGATTGAATTCAAGAGTCATGAAGTAATGTTGCAATTGTACAGGACTTTGGTTAGGCCACATTTGGAGTACTGTGTGCAGTTCTGGTCGCCTCACTTTAGGAAAGATGTGGAAGCTTTGGAGAGGGTGCAAAGAAGA
>NW_025214392.1:26960-28773 GCF_004010195.1 Chiloscyllium plagiosum | reverse complement strand
CTTCTACGCCCTCATCCAGGTCGTTTATAAAAATGACGAACAGCAGTGGACCCAACACTGACCCTTGCGGTACACCACTAGTAACTGGATTCCAGGATGAACATTTCCCATCAACCATCACCCTCTGTCTTCTTTCAGTGAGCCAATTACTGATCCAAACTGCTATATCTCCCACAATCACATTCTTCTGCATTTTGTACAATAGCCTACTGTGGGGAACCTTATCGAACGCCTTGCTGAAATCCATATACACCACATCAACCGGTTTACTCTCATCTACCTGTATGGTCAGCTTGCCAAAGAACACCAGGCAGCACGGTGGCACAGTGGTTAGCACTGCTGCCTCACAGAGCCAGAGACCCAGGTTCAATTCCCGCCTCAAATGACTGCGTGGAGTTTGCACATTCTCCCCGTGTCTGCGTGGGTTTCCTCCCACAGTCCAGAAATGTGCAGGTTAGGTGAATTGGTCATACTAAATTGCCCGTAGTGTTAGGTGTAGGGGAATGGGTCTGGGTGGGTTGCGCTTTGGTGAGTCGGTGTGGACTTGTTGGGCCGAAGGGCCTGTTTCCACACTGTAAATAATCTAATCTAAACTCAATAAGGTTTGTGAGGCACGACCTACCCTTCACAAAACCGTGCTGACTATCCTTAATCAAATTATTCTTTTTGGGCCTTTACATTGAGTCCAGCAGGCTACAGATTGAAAGGGCTTCTCGGGTTACAGTTCACAGGTCAGGGCTGGTGCAGTGCCCCTGCCCGGTCCCAATGCACTTCCACTCATACAAGGACAAGCAAAAAGTGATAGAAGCTTCTAGATTACTGGGAAATGATCCGCAGGCGCTGCTGTACAAGGGGTCAAAAATCATGTTTTTCCAGGATCTCTCTGCAGCTGTAATTCGAAAGAGAAAGTCCTTCGATGAAGTTAAAAAGAGGCTGAAGAACCTGGGCATCCAATACTCCATGAGATACCCTGCAGTGCTCCGTTTCAGCCACGGGGACTCAGTTTATACTTTTGACTCAGTGGATAAAGCTAAAAACTTTGTAGACACTTTAAAATAGATGGACTGGCCTGAAGAATACGGTTAATGTTTGTTCTCTTTTCCTTCTTTCCCCATGTTTTCCTTTCCTTTTTTTATTCCGTTTTTTCTCCCTAATAATTTTTTGGAAAGGGGGAAAGAAACTTGGAATAAGTTGTTTCTTTTTTTTATTAACTGGATTTTCTTTTGGGAAATTTTGTGAATGTTCTTTGTTGTCTCTCCCCCTTTTTTTTTGTTTGTTCTGTTTCTCTTTTAGTCACAAGTCGAGGTGACATGAAGCCAGGGATGGGTGGAGTGCTCATCCTGCCTTTGTATTTTTTCTGTTGATTTAAGGATCAGCTCCTTGTTTTTTTTTTCTGGCCTAGGACTGGGGCACAGTCCGGATTTGAAGGAGCTGTGAAGGAGGGGATGGGTAGGGTGAGTGCCCCCTATGGGCAGGGGAAAGAATGTTCAATTCAAGGTTTTATAGTTGGTTTTCTTTGTAGTTTTTTGGTAGTAATAGTTGTTTATAGTTATGATTTAGATTTAGATTTAGATTACTTACAGTGTGGAAACAGGTATAGAACATAGAACATAGAACATAGAAGAATACAGCGCAGTACAGGCCCTTCGGCCCTCGATGTTGCACCGATCCAAGCCCACCTAACCTACACTAGCCCACTATCCTCCATATGCCTATCCAATGCCCGCTTAAATGCCCATAATGAGGGAGAGTCCACCACTGCTACTGGCAGGGCATTCCATGAACTCACGACTCACTGAGTAAAGAACCTACC
>NW_025214392.1:19028-23870 GCF_004010195.1 Chiloscyllium plagiosum | reverse complement strand
CTAACCTTCCTACACTCCAGGTCCTGCACCCTAAAGCTACAGTCTGGGTTCCCATGCCCCTGCAGAGTTAGTTTAAACCCCCCCCCAAGAGCACTAGCAAACCTCCCACCAAGGATACTGGTTCCCCTCAGGTTCAGGTGCAGACCATCCTGTTTATAGAAGTTGCCAGAAAGAACCCCAGTTATCCAAATACCGGAATCCCTCCCTCCTGCACCATCGCTGTAGCCACGCATTTAACTGTTCTCTCTCCCTATTCCTCAACTCTCTATCACGTGGCACGGGTAACAAACCAGAGACAACAACTCTGGTATGATAGAGTAGTTTTTGTATATATAATTCTTTGACTCTATGAGTCTTTATTTAGTTGTGCTCGGCGCTTCGTAAGCAGGATTCTCCCTCCAAGGGTCTCCGAAAGGGGATATGGCTAAATGTCTTATTAAATTATGCACCTGGAACATCAAAGGAAGTCATTCACCTGTTGAAATGAAAAAGGTGCTTTCTATCCTTAATATATCACTTTGTTGCGAGAAACCCATCTTGATGATGGGGAACACCTGAAATCACAACAGGGGGTTTATGACTAAAAGTCGGGGAGTGGCAGTACTTATCCAGAAAACTTTTCTGTTCACATTATCAGAGCAGATGAAAGATGAGCAGAGACGGTTTGTGATACTTAAAGCCCTGATACATGGGGAGGAATATGGTATTTTAAATGCCTCCTACCCTCCAGCACATCCCCTCAAATTTTTGATTAGTGCTTTCTCTAAGCTGAGGGCTTTTGAAAAATGGCACATTATTATGGGGGGGGAGGTATTTTAGTTGTCTTTTAGACCGGTCAGTGGACAGGATGCCTTGTGGGCCCCCAACTATTTCTTCATAGGCCACGCAGGTGGTTGACTTATGTGAGGAGTTGGGGCTGGTGGATATTTGGAGATGTCTTTACCCTACCGGCAGGGACTTCACCTTTTTTTCAAACCCACATAAATGTCACAAGAGGATTGATCTTTTTCTGGCTTCCCCGGCCCTTCTGGATTCGATTATGGGTTGTAAAATTGGGAATAAAGCTATCTCTGATCATGCGGCGGCATACTTGGAGGTTAAGGCCAAGAGTGAGGGGCTACGTTTGTGGCTCTGGCATTTGGACCCTTTTCTCCTTAAGGATTCCAAAGTTGTGGAATACTTTTGGAAGGAGTCTCAGGAATTCTTAACTATCAACTCAGGCACGGCTAGTAGTCTGTCTGTGCTAAGGCCTTTGCTAGGGGATTAGCTATTTCCTAATCGGCTAGCCAGAAATGATAGAAGGAGCAGCAATAGCATCTACTTAAGACGCGGTTGAAAGCTGCTGAGGCAGTACATTTTGTGCGGCCTTCGGTGACTAAGCTACAGTGGATCACGGCCCTCCGGGCTGCCTTGAATTCAATATTGACACAAAATGCAAAGAAAGAACTTGCTTTTGCAAGACAAAGGCTGTTCAAATATGGGGATCGGCCAGGGAAGTATTTAGCGTACCTGACTAGGAAAAAGTGTACTCCTCAATCCATCACTGCAATCAGAGACAGCGCCAAGGTCCTTACATATGATGCTAAAAAGATTAATGAGGCTTTTCGGAGCTTTTACTCTGAATTGTATCGGTCTGAAGGTTGTGAGGACAGGAGGGCTAAAATGGAGACCTTTTTTAAGAACCTGGTAACCTTGGAACAGGCCTCTCTCCTTAATGCTCCCTTGACAGTTCAGGAAATACAGGAGGCAGCTGAGCAACTTCAGAGTGGGAAAGCGCCTGGCCCTGATGGTCTCCCGGGTGAGTTTTATAAGGAGTTTATAGGGATTCTGTCAGGGCCGATGTTGGAGATGTACAATCACTCCTATATGCATGAATGCCTACCACCATCTTTGAGAGAAGCTCATATTTCCTCAATTCTTCAGAAGGGGAAGGTTCCTGAGGATTGTGCCTCATACAGGCCCATCTCCCTATTAAATTCAGATTTCAAGATTCTGTCCAAGATCCTGGTGCTGAGATTGGGAAAGGTGTTGCTCCATATTGTTAAAGAGGACCGTATAGGCTTTGTAAGGGGCCGTAGCTCCTCTAATAATATTAGAAGGTTGTTGAATGTGGTCCAAGTTTGTCAGCAATGATCGCTTCAGGGGTTGGTGATTTCCTTAGATGCAGAGAAAGCATTTGACCGGTTGGAATGGCCGTATCTTTTTTATGTCTTAGAACAGTGTAGGTTGGGTGGAGTCTTTGCTAGGTGGATGGAAGTTTTATATCGCCACCCTCTGGCTGCGGTCATCACCAACGGGGTGAAGTCTGGGAATTTTAGGATTGGTCGAGGTAGTCGACGAAGCTGCCCCCTCTCACGTTGGTGATAGAGCCGCTGGCAGAGGCCATTCGTCAGAGCGTCCACATAACCGCTCTGGAAGTGGGATCGAGGGCACACAAGATTACACTGCATGCGGATGATGTCCTTCTGTTTTTATCGAACCCGATGACCTCCGTACCCCATTTGATACAATGTATGAATTCATTTGGGGCTATTTCAGGATATAAGATTAACTTTGCAAAATTGGAGGCTATGCCTTTGGGGAACCTTAAGGATGTGCCAGAAGTTGAAGGTGGCTCTAACTTCCCTTTTAAGTGGTCACAGGCAGGGTTCCAGTACCTAGGCATTTTTATCACCCCTAAGTTTGATCTGTTATTTCGGACTAACTTTGCTCACTTGCTCGACAAGAGATGGGAAGCTCTTCCAATTTCATGGCCGGGCCGAATATCTCTCATTAAGATGAATGTTCTTCCTCGTTTGCTTTATCCCATGCGTATGCTCCCTATAATGTCTCCCAGGTCAATGCTGCAGAAGCTTATGGGATGGTTTGGTTCCTTTGTCTGGCATCGTGGGCGGCCCCTCATCAAACTTACTAAATTGCAGTTGCCTCAAGGAGGGGGAGGAGTTGATTTCCCAGACATCAGGAGGTATCAGTTGAGTTCCCTGCTGTCCTTTGTCTGCGATTGGGTAGGTAACGATCCAAACTCAATATGGCTGGATATTGAGGCCTCCCAGGCAAAGTGCCCTCTTACTAACCTGTTGTTCATGGATAAGATGAGGACAGTTATGGACCACTGCCGGAACCCCATTGTCATTAGTACAGTCAGGGCTTGGAGGGTGATGTGTCAGAGTGAGAGTTGCTTATCCAAGACTTTGCCACTTAAACCTATAGTTGACATGCCAGGGTTCCAACCAGAGATGATGGACTCAGGGTTCAAACTATGGGCAGTGAGAGGAGTTTCTAGTTTGGGAGACTTGTTTGAGGGGGAGGTTATGATGTCATTTGAGCAAATGAGCTGCAAACGCAGGTTGCCCAGCAGAGATCTTTTCCATTTTTTTCAGGTTAGGGATTTCATCCAGAAAAAGCCTACGCTTCTCACTAAGCCCTATAAGCCCGATACAGAGAGGTTGTTGCTACGTTCCACAAGCACCCTCTCGGTTAGTGCCCTCTATTGCCTGCTGGGTGGCAGGGCCTGGCAGGATACTAACCAGTTGTGCAAGGTCTGGGAGCAAGAGCTAGGAGTTGAGATCTCTTTGGAAACATGGGAGAACATATGGGAGAATACTCGAAAGATCTCAATCTGTAATAGGACATGAGCTACGCAGTTAAAAGTTCTGCACAGGGCTCATCTGGCACCAGACCGTCTGACAACGTTTAAAAAAGGGGCCATCTTCAGCGTGCCCCCAAAAGTAAAATAAGTGTAGGTACTCTTACCCATTGCTTCTGGACATGCCACAGGCTCCGTGTTTACTGGAGTGCTATGGCAGGAGAGATAGGGAGGGTATTGAGGACTGAAGTCAAAGTAGACCTGATATCTCTCCTCTTAGGTCTACCAAATTTACCATCTTTAGATAGGCATGGGAAGAAACCATTTAATATTCTTGCACACTGTGCGGGGAAGAATATTCTGATGAATTGGGTGTCTGAGAACCTGCCAGGCTTGCTGGAATGGCAGACATTAATTATGGAGCACATTCCCTTGGACTTTTTCACAAACATGGTGCACCACACAACAGACCATTTTTATAAGACATGGCAGCACTCCTTGAGTTATTTGGATATAGATTTGTGTTGAAACTTTATTGCTGGAACAGCACAGCAGGTCAGGCAGCATCCAGGGAACAGGAGATTCGACGTTTCGGGCACAGGCCCTTCTTCAGGAATGAGCAGAGAGTGTTCAGCAGGAGAAGATAAAAGGTAGGGAGGAGGGACTTGGAGGAGGGGAGTTGGAAATGTGATAGGTGGAAAGAGGTCAAGGTGAGGGTGATAGGTCGGAGTAGGATGGAGGCGGAGAGGACAAGAAGAAGACTGCAGGACAGGAAGGCGGTGCCGGGCTGGAGGCCCCAAAGGAAACTTCCATATCCGCCACAGATTCACCTGCACCTCCACCAACATCATCTACTGCATCCGCTGCAGCCGGTGTGGCCTCCTCTATATTGGGGAGACAGGCCGCCTACTTGCGGAGCGATTCAGAGAGCACCTCTGGGCCACCCGGACGAACCAACCCAACCAACCTGTGGCACAGCATTTCAACTCCCCCTCCCACTCCACCGAGGATATGCAGGTCATTGGACTCATCCACCGCCAAACCACAACAACCCAACCACGACGGTCGGAGGAGGAGCGTCTTATCTTCCGACTGGGAACCCTCCAACCACAGGGGATGAACTTGGACTTCACCAGTTTCTTCATCCCCCCTCCCCCCACCTTGTCTCAGCCAAATCCCTCCAGCCCGGCACCGCCTTCCTGACCTGCAGTCGTCTTCTTGACCTCTCCGCCTCCATCCTACTCCGACCCATCACC
>NW_025214392.1:0-17351 GCF_004010195.1 Chiloscyllium plagiosum | reverse complement strand
GTGTGTGTGTGTGTATACGTGTGTGTGTGAAACAGAAAGAGAGTGGGTGTGTGTGTATGTGTTGTGTGGGGAGGGGATAATTTATTCAACACTCAGAGACCTTTATCTGATCATTGACGCACATGGAAGACAGTACCGTTCAGCACTGATGCACTCTGAATTAGCGTGACTCACTACTTGAACCCTGAACGCTGATTTACAATATTGTGGGCAAAATGCCTCTTTAGAAAGTTCTAATCTGGGTTGATACCCCAGTGTAGTCCTGAGCAGGGGTGTGCAGTCAGAGGCGAATTGTTAAGAAAAAAGGTCGCATCTATCTGGCATGGTAGCTCAGTGGTTAGCACTGCTGTCTCACAGCACCAGGGTATTGCATTTGATTCTACCGTTGGGCGACAGTACATTCTCCCCATGTCTGTGTGGGTTTCCTCTGGGTGCTCAGGTTTCCTCCCACAATCCAAAGACATGCAGGGTACGTGAACTGGTCATGCTAAATTGTCATAATGTTCAGGTTAGGTGCATTAGTCACGGGTAAGTATAGGATAATAGGATAGGGGAATGGATCTTCAGAAGATTGGTGTGGATTTGTTGAGCTGAAGGGCCTGTTTCCACACTGTAGGGATTCTATGATTCTATCCTCTCAAGTGGAGGGAGAAGATACCATAGCACAATTTTAAAGAATAGTAAGGGAGTTAACCCTGGAGTCCTGACCAATCAACATTGCAAAAGCAGGTCACTTGGCAACTATCATATTGCTGTTTGTGGGAGCTTATTGTGCCCTGTTTCATTGGCTGAGTAAAAAAAATTTCATTGACCGTAATGAGCCTTGCTGAGGTTCATACAAATGTGACTTTCTTTCTTTATGTATTCTATTTATTCATTAACAACTTCACTGAGGGGTGGCACTACAAACAATCCATCTCTACCTTAATGATATTGTTGCATTACCTTGTAAGATTGACACCCAAATCTTCCCATCGCAGATATAAAGGTCTTTCTTGAAAACATCAAACCAGAGACGGCTGGCTTCAGTCTCAGTGCAGGGTGGGTGGCTTCCAATTGTCACCTTCATGTCTGTTTCTGATTTCAACACAAGAGGAGATCAACAACGTTCGTATTTACCAGAGACGAGTCATTGAGTTAGACACTGTGTGGCTTCACTATGGCTAGGAGAAAGTGAGGTCTGCAGATGCTGGAGATCAGAGCTGAAAATTTCATTTCCCCTCCTCCCACCTTGTCTCAGTCAAATCCATCGAACTCAGCACCGCCTTCCTAACCTGCAATCTTCTTCCCGACCTCTCCGCCCCCACCCCAGTCTGGCCTATCACCCTCACCTTGACCTCTTTCCACCTATCACATTTCCGACGCCCCTCCCCCAAGTCCCTCCTCCCTACCTTTTATCTTAGCCTGCTGGACAAACTTTCCTCATTCCTGAAGAAGGGTTTATGCCCGAAACGTCGATTCTCCTGTTCCCTGGATGCTGCCTGACCTGCTGCGCTTTTCCAGCAACACATTCCAATCCAGTGAGGGAAGTTGGAAGATTTAAGCTGCTATCTTTTTGACGAGAGCCTACTAAGTGAAGGCCTGTCTGTCCTCTAATGTAGACATAGAAGAGCCAATGGCACTATTTTTAATAAGAGTTATAGATACATAGAAAACACAGTAAGATTTCATGCACAGAAGGTAGTCGTCTGGCACATTATGTCCATACCAGTCGATGAATACCTCGTCACACTAATCCCACTCTCCAAATTTTGATTCCTAAACCCATTGACTGTTCCACCGCATGTTTTAATGTGATTATGGTTTTTGCCTGTATTACCCTTTGAACTCGTGGGTTCCAGAACCTCACCACTGATGAGAAAGTTGTTCCAGGTGTCATAGTCAATATTTTTTCAATAATTAGTACAGCATTTCTTTTTGTGGGAGCTTGCTACATGTAAATTGCCTGCTATGTGTCAACACTGACTGTACTTCCAAAGTACTTTATTGGCTGTAAAGCATTTTGGATCTTTCTGTGGCCATAACAGTTACTATATAAATGCAATTTAATTTTAATAACTCAATAGTTACTCATAGAAATCTAATGTTATATCACTGGGATGCTTTTTTGCCATTATTATGGCAATAATGTTTTTTTCAAATTTAAAAAAAAGTTATGATATTTCAGCTACTTTAATCCCATGTGTATCACTGATGATTTGTATTTACTCTGTGGAAATTTTAATTGAGTAGAAGATTTTACTGCATTTTACTTTCTGATTTGCTGTTTGAGAATACTTCAGTGTAATTGGCTGCCAACTCCCTGCGGTGATATCACTGTTACTGTATGCCTAGTGTTTGTCTTGATCTTGCACATATCAAGAAAGGGAAACTTCATGCCTCAGAGATCACTAGATAGCAGAAAATCCCTTTAATACTTCAAAGTACTCTTTTGGTATGATCCTAGATATTGAATATTGTTAGATATTATTACTGGAGCGAATCATAGATTTACATTTAAATAGTTCCCATTTCTGTCTTTGTTCACTCCTTTCCTCAGCAATATTTTGTGTTTGATTTTGTCTACTTTCTGTGGTTTTATTTACCCTAATGAAGAAGAGCATATCTTCTCAACATCACAACTATTGATCTCACCCTGCTTGGCTGTTGTATGGAACCCCCTACGTGTTAACCCCTTAAAGCCAAATACATAACAATATTGTCAAATTTGATGGAATTTTAATGCATTTACTTTAGGGGAAATTTGGCATGTTAATATGCTGCAGTTTTTCTTATCTGCGATGTTTTGTGTTATGTTGCTGAAAATATTACTGATGAAATACTTAGCAGTTGTAGTAAAATCATGCGTATACTTAGGATGAAGAAGATTATGAGTACCACATATGCTTGGTCCAGTTCTTGTTGGATTCATTTGGATATCAAAGTTGAAACTTTATTGCTGGAACAGCACAGCAGGTCAGGCAGCATCCAGGGAACAGGAGATTCGACGTTTCGGGCACAGGCCCTTCTTCAGGAATGAGCAGAGAGTGTTCAGCAGGAGAAGATAAAAGGTAGGGAGGAGGGACTTGGAGGAGGGGCGTTGGAAATGTGATAGGTGGAAAGAGGTCAAGGTGTCTTTCCACCTATCACATTTCCAACGCCCCTCCTCCAAGTCCCTCCTCCCTACCTTTTATCTTCTCCTGCTGAACACTCTCTGCTCATTCCTGAAGAAGGGCCTGTGCCCGAAACGTCGAATCTCCTGTTCCCTGGATGCTGCCTGACCTGCTGTGCTGTTCCAGCAATAAAGTTTCAACTTTGATCTCCAGCATCTGCAGACCTCACTTTCTCCTCGGATATAGATTTGTCAATTATCTTAACTAGGGTGTTTGTTAGGCATGTCAAGTCCTGGGCCTTGGAGGGGGTTTCCTGAGTTAATATGAGTATATATACAATGCTCCCGTTCCTTTGTTTGGGAGCTTTGCACTGAGCATAGCTGTTCTGCATTCTGTGTTTTTTAATTTTCTTTCTTTCTTTGATCTATTAGATATTTACTTATTTATTGGTGTTGCTTTGCACAGTTTTAGGGTTTGTTTTGTATTATAGGGTAGGCTAGTAGTTAGTCAACAGCAGTTGTATTGTCATTTTTGTTTTTTTCTTTTTATTATACTGATATTTGTTATTGATTGTATTTTTCCATTTTTATATGTTTGTAAAATTTTTTAAAAATTTCTAATATAGTTACAAAAAAACATTGTTGAAGAAGGAAACAACTGTGCCTCACCTGAGGCTTTGATGCTTTCTCCAAGGGAGGCCACCAGAGGGTGGTACTGTATCATTTTAAACATGATGGAGAAAGTTAAAATTCACACAACACCAAGTTATGATCCAACAAGTTTATTTGGAAGCACTAGCTTTTGGGGCTCTGTTCCTTTATCAGCTAGCTACTGAAAGCCAACTTTGTCCACCTCAGTCCGACACCGGTACCTCCACAACGAGAGAGAGACTCTGACTCGTCACTTGTTAATTCATTCATTCAAACTTCCCTCCAGTGAGTCCAATCGCAGCCAGAGATAGACCCACTGACACAAACACATAGGAGACACATATGAACATGACCATCAGCTTTGTATCACCTTAAACACAAGTTTGAAAGAGAAGAAAAGGTGGGGAAGGAGATTAAACCTATTTTAATGGATTCACCGCAAATAGAACAGAGACCTCACTGCACAGAGACACACACGAGCGCATACACTCATATACATGAACACAGACACAGCTAGAAACACAAAGGTGGACAGACACAGACACACGCACGGAAGCAGAGACAGAAACACACAGACACACACACAGACAGACAGACAGAGGCACGCGCTGATATACAGACACACTCAGACACTGGCAAACACACCCAGAACCGCAGAGACATATAGACACATTGGAACATGCACCCTCACACACTGACACAGAGAAAGGTTCAGGGTCTCTTCCAGCTTGTCCCTCGTGTGTGTACAACGATGCAATGCCACCCTCTGCTGGCCTCCAACCGCAATTGCACTGGGGACGGTGGAAGGTGCAGAAACAGACACCCACATTATGCTGGTGTGGAGAGGATTGCATTTGTACTAAGGCTCCTCAGAAACTCTAACTGCTAAACATTAAATTCTTAAACGTTAACCTTAAACATACCCCAACCCTAACCATTAACCCTAACCCTATCTCAAGTCAGGCTGCCCATGGTGTGGGACTCAGTAGGTGCTCTGACATCAGGGTCACCTTAATCCCCAGAGGCAGGAAACCAGGCAGCAGCCTTAGAATGGGGAGAGCTCCCGGGGAGGAACGTCCTACCAGCCATAGAGCTAGGGTCAACAAAGATACTGTCAGACCAGGCCACGCCCAGCCCACACCATAGTCTGGAACTCTGAAGGGCCCCTATTAAGCAAAGAGGGAGCAGTGCAGAGGTATCATAGAATCCCTAAAGTGTAGAAACAGACCCTTTGGCCCAACAAGTCCACACTGAGCTTCCAAAGAATTACCCACCCAGACACATTCCCCTACCCAATTATCCTACATATACCTCTGACTAATGCACCTAACCGACACATCTGTGGACACTATGGTCAATTTAGGTAAAAGTGAGGACTGCAGATGCTGGATATCAGAGTCTAGATTAGAGTGGTGCTGGAAAAGCACAGCCGGTCAGGCAGCATCCAAGGAGCAGGAAAATCGACGTTTTGGGCAAAAGCTGTTCATCAGTGCTGATGAAGGGCTTTTGCCTGAAACATTGATTTTCCTGCTCCTTGGATGCTGCCTGACCAGCTGTGCTTTCCCAGCACCACTCTAATCTTGACTCTGGGCAATTTAGCATGGCCGATTCATCTAACCTGCACAGCTTTGGACTGTGGGAGAAAGCCCATGCAGACACCAGGAGAATGTGCAAACTCCACATAAACAGTCACCCGAGGCTAGAATTGAACCCAGGTCCCTGGCGCTGTGAGGCAGCAGGGCTAATCACTGAGCCACCGTGCCAGCTGCAGAACCTGGGGCATTGGCTGCCCAGAAGCAGGAGCAAGGATGGGCCTAGGAGATTTTGGCCTGGCCACGTGGAGATGGGTGGTACTGTATATAGCTTTGACTATTGTTTAGGGTTAATTTAGAGAGATACACAGTGTTACAGTGATTACACTAATGTTTAAACTGAATGTGGAGGAGCCAGAGTTGGACTAGGGTGGACAAAGTTCAAAATCACCTGGGTTGTGTGAGTTTAAACTGCAGTTCACTTACCTCACTGGTGTTCAAGGGAGACAGGGCATCAGCACAAAACGTTTCTCCCGCAAATGTTCCAAAAGCTAGAATTTGGGGAACACAACCCAGCAATCACATACACTGAACACACTAGGGGACTGTAACTCAAGGAAAGAATCAATTGGAGGGAATGTGATCGAGCCCACAGATCCTGATACCAGAGAGTATACAACGGAGTGGAGGTGCGAGATGTGTGGAAATTGTGTTCCTGGGGGGAGCCTTTGACAGCATGTACTTTGTCTTCCTGTGTAAAGACCAACTGTATAAAATGTATTTAAGATTTAGATACAGTGTCCTGCATGTGTGCTGTGTATGGTATACCTGGATGTTTTGACATGCCCTAATCCTGCCTTGTGCCTTTCGTTCACGGGATAATGCACTGTCTTTCAAGGGAAGAAATTTGTTTTGGGGTTACATAATTTGGGGAGTTGGCTTTTGGCTCTCAATGATCTTTGCTCACCCAGAATGATACTCTAGGATGTAAAGTATCAAAGGGGGATATAAAAACAACAAAAAACAAAGAAAATTTACAGCCCAAGAACAGGCCCTTCTGCCCTCCAAGCCTGAGCCGATCCAAATTTACTGTCCAAACCTGCCGCCCAATTCCTAAGCATCTGTATCCCTCTGCTCCCCACCTAATCATGCACCTGGCCAAACGCATCTTAAATGAATCTACTGTGCCTGCCTCTACTACCTCTGCTGGCAATGCATTCCAGGCACCTACCACCCTCTGTGCAGGTCTTGTAGGTCTTTGGACTCCTCCATCGCCAGACCGCAACAAAACGACGGTTGGAGGAAGAGCGCCTCATCTTCCGCCTAGGAACCCTCCAACCACAAGGGATGAACTCGGATTTCACCAGTTTCCTCATTTCCCCTCCCCCCACCTTGTCTCAGTCAAATCCATCGAATTCAGCACCGCCTTCCTAACCTGCAATCTTCTTCCTGAACTCTCCGCCCCCACCCCAGTCTGACCTATCACCCTTGCCTTGACCTCTCTCCACCTATCACATTTCCGACGCCCCTCCCCCAAGTCCCTCCTCCCTACCTTTTATCTTAGCCTGCTGGACAAACTTTCCTCATTCCTGAAGAAGGGCTTATGCCCGAAACGTCGATTCTCCTGTTCCCTGGATGCTGCCTGACCTGCTGCGCTTTTCCAGCAACACATTTTCAGCTACCACCCTCTGTGTAAAGTACCTGCCGCGTGTGTCCCCGTTAAACTTTTCACCTCTCACCTTGAAAATGTGACCTCTCATTATTGAATCCCTCACCCTGGGAAAAAGCTTATCTCTATCTATCCTGTCTATTCCCTTCATGATTTTGTCGATCCCAATCAGGTCCCCCCTGAATCTCCTTTTTTCTAATGAAGACAATCCTCACCTACTCAACCTCTCTTCACAGCTAGTATCTTCCATACCAGGCGACATCCTCATAAACCTTCTCTGCACCCTCTCCAAAACTTCCACATCCTTTTGGTAATGTGGTGACCAGAACTGTACACAGTTTTCTAAATGCAGCTGAACCAACATTGTGTACAATTTTAATATGATCTGCCAGCTCTTATACTCAATGCTCCATCCGATGAAGGCAAACATACCATATGTCTTCTTGACCTCTCTATCCATCTGTGCAGCAACCTTCAGGGTATAATGGACCTGAACTCTCAGATCTCTCTGCTCATCAACTTTTCCCAACGCTCTTCCATTTACTGTATAATTCGCTCTAGAATTAGACTTCCCAAAATGCATCACCTCACATTTGCCTGGATTGAACTTCATCTGCCATTTCTCTGCCTAATTTTCTATATTGTCCTGTATTCTTTGACAGTCCTCTATGCTTTCCGCTACTCCACCAATCTTCATGTCATCTGCAAACTTGCTGATCATACCAACAGTGCCCTCTCCCAGATCATTGATGTATATCACAAACAACAGTAGCCCCAATACTAATTCCTGTGGAACACCACTGGTCACCTTTCTCCATTTCGAGAAACTTCCTTCAACTACTACTCTCTGTGTCCTGTTGCTCAACCAGGTCTTTATCTGTGGGAATTAGCAAAATTCCCATCATCTAAAATACTGGACTAAAACTCGAGACTTTTCAAAAACTTTCAAAAGTAAAGGGGACAGCTGGGCTGAGCTCACACAGACATAGAGATGGCTGCCTGGAGCATTGTTCTAATTTACATCTCCACTCTCAGAGAACAATGAAACAGACCTGACATTCTAGATTGTGTTAAAAATCACACAACATAAGGTTATAGTAACAGCTTTATTTGGAAACACTAGCGCTGCTCCTTCATCAGGTGGTTGTGGAGTATAAAATCATAAGGCACAGAATTTATAGCAAAAGTTTACAATGTGATGTAACTGAAATTATACATTGAAAAAGATCTGGATTGTTTGTTATGTCTCTCATTTTTTAGAATGGCCATGTTGGTTTCAGTTGTTTCGTATGTCAATCCCAGAACTTTTTTTTAAAAGTTCACATTGTTTTGAACAAAATAAAATGTAATTCTGCAAGTACAAGTTCACCCCACAAACTTAGATGTGTCTGTGTGTGTGCGTATGCATGTGGGTGTGTGTGTATGTGCAGAGGTATATGAGTATCTGTGAGAGAATGTGTCTGTCTGCGTGTGTGTGTGTAAAGGGGTATAAGTCTGTGAGGCTAGGATACCCTGAGGCATGGTACTTTAGTGAGACCGAGCAGAGGCTATGGCAATGAATGAATGGACGCCGCACAACAATCAACAGACAGTTCCCTCCCAGTAGGAGAACACTTTGGCGGTCCAGGACATTCCACTTCAGACCTTCGAATGACCACCCTCCAACGCAGACTTTGGGACAGGCAACAACACTGAGTTGCTGAGCAGAGGCTGGTAGCCAAGTTCAGTACCCATGGAGATGGCCTCAACTGGGACCTGGGGCTCATGTCACACTACTGGTGACCCCACTGCACGACACACACACACACGCACAGGCACACATACACATATAAGTTTGTGGGATGAATTTGTACTTGCAGAATTACATTTTACTTTGCTCAAAAACTGCATGAATCCATGTAAGATTCTGTAAATCCGTTTTTTAAATGAGAATCAGTCTGACCATTGTGGCACAGACAGTCTTACACAGGGCACCTCACACCTTAAATGCATCATCTGGGCCGACATGACACCAATTGTTAAAGTCCACTTTGAGAAGATGACTTTTTAAAAAGGTTTTGTGATTAACATATGAAAGAACTGAAACCAACATGGTCATTCTAAAAGATGAGAGATTTAACAAACAATCCAGATCTTTTTCAATATATAATTTCAGTTACATCACACTGTTAACTTTTACTATAAACTCTGTGTCTTATACTCCACAGCCACCCAATGAAGGAGCAGCGCTCTGAAAGCTAATGCTTCCAAATGAACATGTTGGACTATAACTTGGTGTTGTGTGATTTTTAACTTTGTACACCCCAGTCCAATACCGGCATCTCCAAATCACGTCTCCCTGAGAGCTATTCCAGCAGCTACCTCCTTAAGGGGATCCCGACAGCAATTCCGTAACCTACCGACACAGGCTTGCTAGGAGCAAGGGGAACCAATGGCAACAGACCACAACCAATAGACCTGAGAATGACAATCTCTGAAAACCACTGACCCGATCAACACCACATGGCCCTCAGATACATCAGGAGGTGAAAACCAGGTCCACAAAAACCATCAGAAAGTACGAAAAACCAAATACTTACCCGACAAATCCATGTCATACCTCATCAGCAGAATCAACGCAGAAGGCAGGCCTACACCATCCGAAGTCTTCATCGAGGCACCAGGTATGGCAAGCGGGAACAGCCAGATCTACTTCAAAATCACTTTTTTCCCACAGTGGTGAGCTTAAACTCCCAAGACTCCTGTTATGAAGGTGTAGGCGTGTACTCTAACTTTAAGAGAGTGTGAAAGCTGGCAAGACCTAGCAAACACAGAGTGTGCTGAACAATTTAAAAATATAACATTTGGCTGTGAAGCAAATAGCTGAGTTGCCATGTTACACAAAAAATTTGCATTTGACCAATCAGCTTTAATTATGCCCCAAATACCAAAATCCAATTGAATTTTAATTTTAATGAGACAATCTGATGTTTTGGTGTATAAAATCAGTCATTTTGAACAATTAGCCTGAGAAAGAGAGAGAGAGAGAGAGACAAAGAGCACCAATGCAGACTGCCTGTAGACCTGTTCTGTGGAAGGTACCTTTTCACATGAAAGATCTGAGCAGGAGAAGACCAAAGAAAAGACCCAGAAAGATACAAAGGGATGATCAACAGCTGGCTGGTTTTGAGACTTGATTTTTTTGTAAACTTATTGGGGTTTTTATTGAATCAGGATATTGTTGTAGAGAAGGAGGTAGATAAATTGATCAGACAAAGGAGGCTTACAGTGTAGAAAGTTCATTCTTCCTTAATACAGTGCCCAAAACTGCTCACCATATTCCAAACACAGCCTTAGGGTTAGAGGCAGGAGGCTGTGGTGAGGGAAGGCAACTGGAGCCATCTGCTATGACCTCTACTGCAGCAGGGGGCAATGTTGAGGGATGTGATATCACTTTGTCTTTCAGAGGCGTATCTTGTCCTTTTTTTTAGGGTTTGAGCCAGAGATGACGAGCTTTCTTCTCAAAGTCAATAATGTAAACAGCTTGTGAGGTCTTGGGGTTTTTTAAAATTTGGAACAATAGAAGCAGCCTGAAAGGATGGAATCGGACTCTCAGATTTTAGCTTAGATTTTGTCAATTGTTGGGGTTTTGAAATTGGCTGTGGAAGCTGTTATTCATTTCTCTGCTACAGCTAAAACCTTGGGATCACTCTCTCTCTCTGCCAGAATTGCATGTGAGACATTATTGCATTAGCCTTTGCCAAGGGTGTGTTTATGGGATATTATTGTGTTGGAACAGTTACTGTTTAGTAGTTAAATAATTGATTCTGCTACGTTTTCCAATAGAGTTAAAGTAATACCAATTCTTCTTTTTTTTGTTACCGCATGGGGTAAACTCTCCTGCTTAATTTAAAACCAGCAACAGAGAAAAGATTTATCCCGTGCAGTAATCTGTGACAATTCAATAGGCCAAGAGCTAGTAAAAATTAACAACTTTATTTCTTAAAGTATAACAGAGAATAATTAACTAACAACTATTTACAACTCCTTCCTCTAACCTACCTGTTATCTCCCCTTCTATAATACTAGTCCAATAAAACTCCCGTTTACGATTTACTAAACAAAACATCTCAAAACCAGGCAGCTTTTGTTTTCTCTGAACTCCTCTCTTCTTTTCTTCTCCTTAGGGATTTCTGCTTCACAGGTTACGGATCGATAAAGGTACCTTTTAAGAGATTTATTTCTCAGGCAGTTTTTTCAGATACTGGAGCTTGGCAGTTATCCTCTCAACTGTTCAATTTTCCCCAGTCTTACACCCCAAAGCATCAGATTGTGTCATTGGCTTTTAAGATTGCCAATATACTCAATTCAAACTTGATTGGCGTTTGGTATGTTTCAGGGTATAAGTTAAACTAATTGGCCTAATTCAAATTTTGTTTTGTCATTTCCAGGCAACCAGCAAATAGAGTTGTTCAACCAAATGTGTTATATTACTTTTCAGAACAGTTGGTGCTGTCAAGAAGCTCTGTTGCTTTTAACTCTCTTAAAGTACACCCACATCCTCATAAAATTTTTGTTTGTATTTTAACTATAGGGTAAGAATAAAGTGTGTTTTGCTTAAAGCAAAATACTGTAACCAATTGAATTACATCTGGAAAACAGCCCTTAAATAAGATAAAAGTTAGGGTCTTGGCTACTGCCTTGATATATTTGTAAAGGGATTTGATCTGGTCCAGTCAGGGTCAGGGTCTAGGTCAGTGCAGTGTGCACCAAAATCTGGAAGATACATAGCAGGGAGCAATGCTGAGGGAGGGCAGCTGGATCACTCCCCAGGGACCTCTACACCAGCAGGGAGCAATGCTGAGGGAGGGCAGCTGGATCACTCCCCAGGGACCACTACACCAGCAGGGAGCAATGCTGAGGGAGGGAAGCTGGATCACTCTCCCCTGGGACCTCAACACCAGCAGGGAGCAATGTTGAGGGAGGGCAACTGGATCACTCTCCCCTGGGACCTCTACACCAGCAGGGAGGAATGCTGAGGGAGGGCAGCTAGATCACTCCCCCCTGGGACCTCTCCACCAGCAGGGAGCAATGCTGAGGAATGGCAGCTGGATCACTCCCCCCCCCAGGACCTCAACACCAGCAGGGAGCAATGCTGAGGGAGGGCAACTGGATCTCTCTCCCCTGGGACCTCTACATCAGCAGGGAGCAATGCTGAGGGAGAGCAGCTTGATCACTCCCCCCTGGGACCTCTACACCAACAGGGAGCAATGCTGAGGGAGTGCAGCTGGATCACTCGCCCCTGGGACCTCGACACCAGCAGGGAGCAATGCTGAGGGTGGGCAGCTGGATCACTCGTCACTGGTACCTCGACACCAGCAGGGAGCAATGCTGTGGGAGTGCAGCTGGATCACTCGCCCCTGGGACCTCTACACCAGCAGGGAGCAAAGCTGAGGGTGGGCAGCTGGATCACTCCCCGCGGGAACTCTACATCAGCAGGGAGCAATGCTGAGGGAGGGCAACTGGATCACTGCCCTGGGACCTCTACACCAGCAGGTAGCAATTTTGAGGGAGGGCAGCTGGATCACTTCCCACTGTGACCTCTACACCAGCAGGGACCAATGCTTAGGGAGGGCAACTGGATCACTCCCCTGGAACCTCTACACCAGCAGGGAGCAATACTGAGGGAAGGCAGCTGGATCACTTCCCTGGACCTCGACACCAGCAGGGTGCAATGCTGAGGGAGTGCAGCTGGATCACTCCCATGGACCTCAACACCAGCAGGGAGCAATGCTGAGGGAGAGCAGCTGGATCACTCCCCTGGGACCTCTACACCAGCAGGTAGCAATGTTGAGGGAGGGCAGCTGGATCACTTCCCCCTGGGACCTCTACACCAGCAGGGAGCATTGCTGAGGGAGAGCAGCTGGATCACTCCCCCCTGGGACCTCTACACCAGCAGGGAGCAATGCTGAGGGAGAGCAGCTAGATCACTCCCCCTGGGACCTCTACAACAGCAGGGAGTAATGCTGAGGGAGGGCAGCTGTAACAATTCCCCCTGTGACCTCGACACCAGCAGGGAGCAATGCTGAGGGAGAGCAGCTGGATCACTCCCCTGGGACCTCTACACCAGCAGGTAGCAATGTTGAGGGAGGGCAGCTGGATCTCGCCCCCCTGGGACCTCGACACCAGCAGAGAGCATTGCGGAGGGAGAGCAGCTGGATCACTCCCCCCTGGGACCTCTACACCGGCAGGAAGCAATGCTGAGGGAGAGCAGCTGGATCACTCCCCCCTGGGACCTCTACACCAGCAGGGAGCAATGCTGAGGGCGGGCAGCTGGAACAATTCCCCCTGTGACCTCTACACCAGCAGGGAGCAATGCTGAGGGAGAGCAGCTGGATCACTCCCCCCTGGGACCTCTACACCACCAGGGAGCAATGCTGAGGGCGGGCAGCTGGAACACTGCCCTGGGACCTCGACACCAGCAGAGAGCAATGCTGAGGGAGAGCAGCTGGATCACTCCCCGGGTACCTCGACACAAGCAGGGAGCAATGCTGAGGGAGAGCAGCTGGATCACTCCCCTGGGACCTCAACACCAGCAGGCAGCAATGTTGAGGGAGGGCAGCTGGATCACTCTACCCTGGGACCTCTACACCAGCAGAGAGCATTGCTGAGTGAAAGCAGCGGGATCACTCCCCTGGGACCTCTACACCTGCAGGGAGCAATGCTGAGGGAGGGCAGCTGGATCACTCCCGCCCAGGACCACAACACCAGCAGGGAGCAATGCTGAGGGAGGGCAGTTGGATCACTCTTCCCTGGGACCTCAACACCAGCAGGGAGCAATGCTGAGGGAGGGTAACTGGATCTCTCTCCCCTGGGACCTCGACACCAGCAGGGAGCAATGCTGAGGGAGAGCAGCTAGATCACTTCCCCCTGGGACCTCTACACCATCAGGGAGCAATGCTGAGGGAGTGCAGCTGGATCACTCGCCCCGAAAACCTCTAAACCAGAAGGGAGCAATTCTGAGGGAGGGCAGCTGGATCACTCCCCGGGTACCTCTACACCAGCAGGGAGCAATGCTGAGGGAGGGCAGTTGGATCACTCTCCCCTGGGACCTCAACACCAGCAGGGAGCAATGCTGAGGTAGGGCAACTGGATCACTCTCCCCTGGGACCTCTACACCAGCAGGGAGCAATGCTGAGGGAGAGCAACTGGATCACTCTACCCTGGGACCTCTACACCAGCAGAGAGCATTGCTGAGTGAAAGCAGCGGGATCAATCCCCTGGGACCTCTACACCAGCAGGGAGCAATGCTGAGGGAGGGCAGCTGGATCACTCCCGCCCAGGACCTCAACACCAGCAGGGAGCAATGCTGAGGGAGGGCAGTTGGATCACTCTTCCCTGGGACCGCAACACCAGCAGGGAGCAATGCTGAGGCAGGGTAACTGGATCTCTCTCCCCTGGGCCCTCTACACCAGCAGGGAGCAATGCTGAGGGAGGGCAACTGGATCACTCTCCCCTGGGACCTCTACACCAGCAGGGAGCAATGCTGAGGGAGAGCAGCTAGATCACTCCCCCCTGGGACCTCCACACTAGCAGGGAGCAATGCTGAGGGAGAGCAGCTGGAACACTGCCCTGGGACCTCTACACCAGCAGGGAGCAATGCTGAGGTAGGGCAGTTGCATCACTCCCCTCGTACCTCTACACCAGGAGGGAGAAATGCTGAGTGAGGGCAGCTGGATCACTCCCCCTGCTACCTCTACACCAGCAGGGAGCAATGCTGAGGGAGGGCAGCTGGATCACTCCCCCCTGGGACCTCTACACCAGCAGGGAGCATTGCTGAGGGAGAGCAGCTGGATCACTCCCCCCTGGGACCTCCACACCAGCAGGGAGCAATGCTGAGGGAGAGCAGCTAGATCACTCCCCCCTGGGACCTCAACAACAGCAGGGAGTAATGCTG
This sequence comes from Chiloscyllium plagiosum, assembly GCF_004010195.1. Lineage (NCBI taxonomy): Eukaryota > Metazoa > Chordata > Chondrichthyes > Orectolobiformes > Hemiscylliidae > Chiloscyllium > Chiloscyllium plagiosum. The sequence goes on along the minus strand of NW_025214392.1, from coordinate 2,472 downwards.
AGGGAGGGCAGCTGTCACAATTCCCTCTGTGACCTCGACACCAGCAGGGAGCAATGCTGAGGGAGAGCAGCTGGATCACTCCCCTGGGACCTCAACACCAGCAGGCAGCAATGTTGAGGGAGGGCAGCTGGATCACTCGCCCCTGGAACCTCTACACCAGCAGGGAGCAATGCTGAGCGAGGGCAGCTGGATCACTCCGCTGCGACCTCTACACCAGCAGAGAGCAATGCTGAGGGAGAGCAGCTGGATCATTCCCCCTGGGAACTCTACACCAGCAGGGAGCAATGCTGAGGGAGAGCAGCTAGATCACTCCCCCCTGGGACCTCGACAACAGCAGGGAGTAATGCTGAGGGAGGGCAGCTGTAACAATTCCCCCTGTGACCTCGACACCAGCAGGGAGCAATGCTGAGGGAGAGCAGCTGGATCACTCCCCTGGGACCTCTACACCAGCAAGTAGCAATGTTGAGGGAGGGCAGCTGGATCTCGCCCCCCCTGGGACCTCTACACCAGCAGAGAGCATTGCGGAGGGAGAGCAGCTGGATCACTCCCCCCTGGGACCTCTACACCAGCAGGGAGCAATGCTGAGGGAGGGCAGCAGGATCACTCCCCGGGTGCCTCTCCACCACCAGGGAGCAATGCTGAGGGAGGGCAGCTGGAACAATTCCCCTGTGACCTCGACACCAGCACGGAGCAATGCTGAGGGAGAGCAGCTGGATCACTCCCCGGGTACCTCAACACAAGCAGGGAGCAATGCTGAGGGAGAGCAGCTGGATCACTCCCCTGGGACCTCAACAGCAGCAGGCAGCAATGTTGAGGGAGGGCAGCTGGATCACTCTACCCTGGGACCTCTACACCAGCAGAGAGCATTGCTGAGTGAAAGCAGCGGGATCACTCCCCTGGGACCTCTACACCAGCAGGGAGCAATGCTGAGGGAGGGCAGCTGGATCACTCCCGCCCAGGACCTCAACACCAGCAGGGAGCAATGCTGAGGGAGGGCAGTTGGATCACTCTTCCCTGGGACCTCAACACCAGCAGGGAGCAATGCTGAGGGAGGGCAACTGGATCTCTCGCCCCTGGGACCTCTACACCAGCACGGAGCAATGCTGAGGGAGAGCAGCTAGATCACTTCCCCCTGGTACCTCTACACCATCAGGGAGCAATGCTGAGGGAGTGCAGCTGGATCACTCGCCCCGAAAACCTCTAAACCAGCAGGGAGCAATTCTGAGGGAGGGCAGCTGGATCACTCCCCGGGTACCTCAACACCAGCATGGAGCAATGCTGAGGGAGGGCAGCTGGATCACTCTCCCCTGGGACCTCAACACCAGCAGGGAGCAATGCTGAGGGAGGGCAGCTGTAACAATTCCCCCTGTGACCTCGACACCAGCAGGGAGCAATGCTGACGGAGAGCAGCTGGATCTCTCCCCTGGGACCTCTACACCAGCAGGTAGCAATGTTGAGGGAGGGCAGCTGGATCTCGCCCCCCTGGGACCTCTACACCAGCAGGGAGCATTGCGGAGGGAGAGCAGCTGGATCACTCCCCCCTGGGACCTCTACACCAGCAGGGAGCAATGCTGAGGGAGGGCAGCAGGATCACTCCCCGGGTGCCTCTTCACCACCAGGGAGCAATGCTGAGGGAGGGCAGCTGGAACAATTCCCCCTGTGACCTCGACACCAGCAGGGGGCAATGCTGAGCGAGAGCAGCTGGATCACTCCCCGGGTACCTCTCCACAAGAAGGGAGCAATGCTGAGGGAGGGCAGCTGGAACAATTCCCCCTGTGACCTCGACACCAGCAGGGAGCAATGCTGAGGGAGAGCAGCTGGATCACTCCCCTGGGACCTCAACACCAGCAGGCAGCAATGTTGAGGGAGGGCAGCTGGATCACTCGCCCCGGGAACCTCTACACCAGCAGGGAGCAATGCTGAGCGAGGGCAGCTGGATCACTCCGCTGGGACCTCTACACCAGCAGAGAGCAATGCTGAGGGAGAGCAGCTGGATCACTCCCCCTGGGAACTCTACACCAGCAGGGAGCAATGCTGAGGTAGGGCAGCTGGATCACTCCCCTGGGACCTCTACACCAGCAGGGAGCAATGCTGAGGGAGGGCAGCTGGATCACTCCCCCCGGGTCCTCTACACCAGCAGGGAGCAATGCTGAGGGAGGGCAACTGGATCACTCCCACCGGTACCTCTACACCAGCAGGGAGCAATGCTGAGTGAGGGCAGCTGGAGCACTCCCCTGGGACACTACACCAGCAGGGAGCAATGCTGAGGGAGGGCAGCTGGATCACTCCCCTATGGGACCTCGACACCAACAGGGAGCAGTGCTGAGGAAGGGCAGCTGGATTACTCCCCTCTGGGACCACGACACCAGCAGGGAGCAATACTGAGGGAAGGCAGCTGGATCACTTCCCCTGGGACGTCTACACCAGCAGGGAGCAATGCTGAGGGAGTGCAGCTGGATCACTCCCCCCTGG
>NW_025214391.1:35266-42833 GCF_004010195.1 Chiloscyllium plagiosum | reverse complement strand
AACGACCTGTTTCTGTGCTGAGGGACGCTACAATTCTCCATGGTGGTACAGTCGACAGGGAAGAAGGTTATCTGAGGTTATAGAAGATTAAAAGAGACATTGATCATTCGGGTATATGATTAAATGAATGGTAAAGAGAAATTATCTTGAACAAATGTAACGTACTGCAATTTGAGTTATAAATGGATAACTGGTACAATTACAAGTCCTGTTTTGAATAGTCCTGCGCAATAGACATGTCAATAGGTCATGGAATGGACTTTGGAAGTCGTGTCACATCTCGTCAGCTTCGTTAAAATGCTGTTAGAACGCTTTCATGCGTTGCTCAGTTTTTAGTGTTGAAGTTGGGACGTTATCCTGAGGTTATACAGGATGTTGGCGAGGCATCTTCTGTAGCATTGTGTTTATGTTCTGGTTTCCAAGTCAGACAAAGAAGAAGCTGGACAGAGTTAAGAAGAGATTTACCAGTATGTTGCTAGGAATGAATGGATTGAGCTGTAAGGGAAGGCTGGATTGGCTGGGATTTCTTTCAAAGGAGAACAGGGTGTTGACGTTTACCGTTTAAATGTTTTTTAAAATCCCGAGGGGTACAGATTAGCTCAACTGCAACGGTGCTTTCCTTCTTTGGGGTATTTCAGGACTAGTGGGCGTATTTTTAAGGTGTGAGGACAAAAGTGAAAAAAGGACATGAGGTTCACTTTGCTTTACTTTACACGGTATGTTTCCTGTGCAAAGTTCTAGAGGAAGTAGGAATGTGGATAAAGTTACAACATTTAAAAGACACTTAGATAAGTGCATGAATAGGACATGTTAAGAGAGATGTGGGCCCAGTACACGTAGTTGGTACTACGTTAGTTTCGGTAAATGGTAGCATGCACTGTTTGGAACAGCGGTCTGTTTCAATGATGCCTGAGTCAATGACTCAGTTTATTTGAAATTTACAGAGTGCTGAGAGGCCTTTGCAGAGCCAATGTGGCAAAGATGTTTCAACCACTATGACACACTAGAACCCGAGGGCATAGAGACAAAGCGAAGCGATAACAATTTGGAAATGATACGTGGAGGAATATCTTCAGTCAGAGAGTGGTGATTCTTTGGAGATAGTTGCTGTAGAGGGCTGCGGGCGCCAATTCAATGAGCAAATGTGTGGCAGGGTGGCTCATTGGTTCACACGGCTGCCTTTTCGCACCCGGGTCCCAGGTCCAATTCCAGCCTCGGGCGACTGTCTGTGTGGAGTTTACACGTTCTCCCTGGGTCTGTGTGTGTTTCCTCCGTGTACTCCGGTACCCCCTACAATCTAAGAGATATGCACATCACGTGAATTGGCCTTGCTAAATTTTCCATACTGTTCGGTGCCCTAGGCAGGGGTAAACATAGGGTTGGGATGGGTTGATCTTCGGAGGGTTGTAGTGAACATGTTGGTCCGAAGGGCCTGTTTTCATCCTGCAGGGAATCTAATCTGATCATTTCAATTCAGATTAAAATAGCTCAGGATCTTTTCCCACGACCCAATGCCCTCTGCGCCATATCAACAGAAGTTTCACCGAGCGAGTTTGGAGCTCCCAGCCTCGGCGTTTCACGCGCCTCTCTACCTTCACAGTAGGACTGCATGCTCACGGAGTTTGTCACTGGCAGGCAAAGTAGATATCCACTCGATCATCCCACTCTCAATTTCCAATCAGATCTTCGCCACTGCGTACACAGTTTCACTGAGTCCAGACCTGGGAACCGGTGTGACATGAGTGTGCAATAATAGTTTCTTCCTTGTTACGATGTGAAACTTCATGTTTATTAAAACCGATATTTCAACAATATTTGTGAACTCTGGAGTGTACATTTAATCTTTTATTGAAATCTATCGAATTCAGTCTTCAACATTCTCAATGATGGAATCTCCACAGCCACTGGGGACATTGAATGTGACGATTCAAGCCAATCTCAGTGTGCTTTCCTGTTGTCCATGTGATGCGGTTCCTCGACTATCTCTGCCATTGCATTAAATGTTTTTTGTATTGTGCTTTTTCATTTAATCGAATAATGGTTCGTCCTCTGCGTTGAGGTCAAGCTACCGCCATTCAAATCCGAGTATCAGTAATGCGCATTTGTTCCATGTTACTCCACATAACCTGTGCAAAACAAACGCAGAAAGGACACAATCAATTTTAAGATGAAAATACTCACTCAGGTGTTGGTTTTAATGCTTCAAGCCGCCACTCTCAACACCCAATCTCGGAGATTTTTCTCCCTTTAACAATCACTATTCCCCCTTTCCATCCCTCCTCCGATGTCACTGGGGCATTGGAAAAATTAACATTCACTTTCACATTGACACTGTTAAGTCTGTGCTGTAGCTGTCACTCTTGTTAGGTGAACGTCACCCAATATCACCATTAGGGCCATTAAGCCACTTAATGCTATCAGATAATGTGGTTGGGTTTTGAATCCTCACGTATCGTGTTTCATTTGCATGGATCAGAGATCATTGGAGCATTGGGCACAGACCAGTATCGAGGGAATGACTTTATTGGAAAAGACCAATGTCTCTGGTCTCCCCACATTTATTTCAAGTCATCATTTGTCTCTCGCTAGAGTATTGTGTATAATTTTGCAATTCACATTATAGCAGTGATATGACAACTGTGGGAAAGATGCAGAAGTGATTTGCCAATATATTATCTGGATTGAAGAACTTCAACTATTAAAGAGTTTGGACAGACTGGCGTTGTTTTTCTGAAAGCAGGGGAAATTGAGATGAGACAGTATTGAGATGTAGGAAATGATGAGCGGTATGGATTATGTACACTTAACAAAACATTTGATGGAGGGATCAATCACCAAGGAGCCATAGATTTAAGATAAGAGTAAAAAGGTTTGGGTAGTTGGACATAAAAAAACGTTATCCGACAACGAGTGGTTGGAATCTGGAACTCACTGTCTCTAAATGTTGGAACGGCAAAAATTCTCAGAAAATTCAGAGATATACAGATGTAAATTTGTAATGCTAAAGGCACACAACGTCAAACGATGAAAAATTGGATGAGGAGAATCAAGCAGTTATTTTGACAAGAGCACGCACAAGTAGCTTGCAAGAGCAGTTCGCTCTGACGTCCACTGGAGTATGGCGTTTCGTATCCTCAGCTGTCATGTGGGATGCAAGGGTTCATTCTCCCGCTGGGGCGGCCCTGACTGTTTCAGGGTTTCAAGGTTTGTGTAAAGATTTGTAGTTCCAGTGAAGTTTGCAGATGGTATGTGGATGTTCGCTAGTGTTGGGAAGTTGGTTTGCAGCAGTTTCTTGCCCTTTCTCGGTGACATCCTCAAGGCTGATGAGACTCTTATGAAGCTCTGCTGTCCTGTAGCGTTTCGAATTGGTGTGAGTTCCTTCCCACTGCTTTCAGTTGCTGCTTCTTGTCGTTCATTGCAGGTCCCGGTATGTTACGTCCAGGTCAGCATGTTCTTTGATGGAGTCATTGAATGATTCTCGTCATTCTAGAAAATCTCTGGCTGCCCACTATTGTCCAATTATTGTTGTGTTGTTCTGGTCGAATTTGTTGACCTCGTCATGTCTGTGCATTGCCACTCTGTACAACTGATTGTGGTGTTTACTGGATCCTCCAGAAATGCTTTGCAACAATAGATATTCCCGCAAATTCCTTGCAGACAAACAAAGTTAGGAGGGCATGCCAAGAGCCAACACATCAAGCAAAAATGTCTCGGAACGGACAGCCTTTGACTACTCGGATTTATGAGATAATATAAACCGAAAGCGACATTTAGACAAAAACTCACCAGAATAATGGACCCAATACCCATCATGTACAATACAAATATGGTCAAACAATGTTGCACGTAGTGAGAACAGGGAACATTATACAGGACAGACAATTCACGACACGCATTCATGAAGATCTACTTGACACTAAACACCACTGCCAGGTGTCCTCAATAGGTTTACTCATTACACTGAGTGTTGCTGATTCTGCGACTGGAAGCTTGGATTGTATGACAGTATGCAGCAATGGAGACGGTGTTTCTGGAAAAGTACAGCAGGTTAGGCAGCATCCAAGAAGCAGGAGAATGGACGTTTCTGGCATGAGCAAGTCATCAGGCACATGCCCAAAACATCGATTCTCCTGCTCCTCAGATGCTGTCTGACCTGCTGTGTTTTCCAGCACCGCACTCTAGACTCTGATGTCCAGTATCTAAAGTCCTCATTTTCTCCTCCGTTTGCAGTAGTTGTTGGTTCCTGGAGTGAGGGATCAGTTGATATAACCAATGTAAACTTTGATTGCTGATTGAAAAATATAACCAGGTCCGTAGCTCAAAAGAGTGTTTCTGTTGTTTCTCAGGTGCCGTTCCTGGCACGGCCTCTGGCACTGTAATTATTTTGAGTTTTCTGTCTGTTCAATGTGTGCTTCTGTGATCACACAGTTGCCGGTACTCTGGGGAGCGGCTGCAGTTATCTGCGCTCGCAGCCTCGATGCAATTGATGCGGTTTGGGTCGTTCTTGATTTGTGCAACAGGAGCACAGTGATGGATCAATTGGTATTGCAAGAAGGCAGACAGCGTGGAAAATGTCGAGGTTCTGGCGATATTTGCACAGTGTTTAGAGATTACCTAGATTCAGGAGAAAAGAATGTTGAATTCTTACGAGTCGTGTTGAAGACCTGTCTGGGAAACAAGTCACCAGCGGTGTGGTTTACAAGCGCACTCACAGTAACCACAATGCGAAATAAACGATACAAAAAAATGAGGAATACAGACGAAGGATGACAGTAATCATGGGTGATCAGACTTTCACTCCCCAGCTCCTCCAATTCCCACTTCCAGCTTCATTATAAACAAATTTTAGAGAGCCATAAGCATCAAAGTTGTCCATTGGAACGACTCAATTCTTTCCTTTTGTTTCGATTAGGCTATTTGTTTCAGGGTTCTTTACTTGCCTTGGAAACCATCTCTTTCATTGTGAGCATTCGGAAAGGAAGCCACCCTTTTTGTCAGGGAAAGAATATGATACTAAACATGTTTGTGTCAGGCATGAGATTCCTCTGTCTCACACGTTTCTTCTACTTTCCGTCGGTTTTAATAGTGTTCTTTCTTTTGACTTCCCCGACCAAAGTGCATGACCTCATAATGCCGACATGAAACTGCATCTGACAAGTTATTCCATTCATTCAACCTATCTATATGCCTGTGCGAAATGCCACGTTCTCAACATAATATGCGCTCCCACGAGTGTGAATTGTCAGCACATTTGTGTACATTTCACTCTGCCACTTGCTCCATGATATTAATAGAGAGATCATTGAAGGTTTAAATATACTGAGTCTTGCCAGATATCTGCTGTAAATACTTCTACATACTTGCTACCCTCTGAACGTGAGAATATCCTCCTCATCTGTGTCTTAGTGGGTAACACCTTCCTCTGAGATTAGAACCTTCAGTCCTGCACTATTCTGGATATAAACCAGAGAGGAACAAACGCTTAAAGTAAAGCATAATCTCACTGGCCTCTCCAGGGCCAGTTCTGACTGTTCTTTTTTGACCTCTGGTTGAACAAACTGCCCAGATTAGCACTTTAGTTTTGACAATGACACATCTACCTCAAAGTTACTTCAGTGCCTGTGACTGAAGTGGTGCTGAAAGGCGCTGTAAAAATACAAGAACATCTTTGTTACTCGACCATTGCCGTATTGTTAATCTCTCTGCTCGTTGAAATCGATCCTTCTCATCCACTCTATCTCTCATCAATGTGAATTATCTCTGCAACTCCAGAAAACCCGTCTCAACAACTCGGTATTTTCTCAGGTCTGCTCAATTGTTGACATACAGGAAACTTGTGTTCTGAACGAGAAACGGATCTAACTCAAACCGTTAGTTCTGTTCCTTTATTCCCAGATAATAACAAACACATGGTGTATATGTGGGTTTCACTGAGTTTATTTGATACAAGTTGTGTTTTCCGTTAAACGTCTTCACTCCTCGTCCTTTGGTCAGTTGCCCTGGTCAGGGGCAGCAGTTCCTTCTGACCATTAACGCGCCCATCCACACCGCTTTCGCTCACATCATTATAAACATTCCCAAGAAATCTCCCATTAAACGTCTTTGCTCCAAACAAAACATTCCCGGAGTCGGGAATCTCTCCACAAAGTGAGATTTATTTATCTCTGGACATAGTGCAAAGCAGAGGGTTGTGAAGAGATTCTTGGAAAATTTTGCCAATTGGCAGGTGGGGAAACTGTCAAGAAGCAAAGCAGAAATCCTAGTCTCGAGTGTTTTGAATCTTTATATATTCCTTGGAAGCGGATCCAGAGGCGAATAAACGATGAACTGTTCGACTGAGCGGAGACAGGTTAGAAATCTTTCCGTGCTTGTGTTGACTCTGATGCTCTCCGGACATGAACTGATCTGTGACATTGAATAGATTCTCGTTCCTGCACGTTAGGACGTCAAATCTCATTTCAACTCTGGGACAATGAGAAAACACGGTCACTGAAAGGCCGGAAGAGACACGGTCCCGGTTGGAGGAGAACTGGTTCCTGGTGTCATGGTTGTGTCTTTAGAGGGTGGGAACAGACAATTCCCTTGTCTTCAGAATGAATTTCCAAGGTTTTATTTTCGAAAGGTAAAGCTAATTAAGGAACATTTTCCATGGGGGAGGAGCAGACTAAAGCTTGCAGTCGGAGATCATTGACACCGTTGGCTCATCAGTCTATGTGATGATGTTAGTCAGTGCGTTCGGCTCTTCCCTAACAGGTGTTGTTCTCCCACGACCCACGAAGGGAGTGACAATCACACCATCCTTTTTTCTTCAGCTGCACAGTTCCGGGGTTTTACCTTGGTCAGGAATACGTTCGTCATGAGGCACGAAGGGAGTAGGTCCCGGTTTTAGGAGAGCTGGTTCCCGGTGACATAACTGTGTCGGCAAGGCGTGGGATCAGACTGTTCCCAGTTTCCACAACGAAAGACCCAGAATTCATTTTGGAAACATCAAACCAATCGAGGGCAATTGTCATTCTATGAAGGGCAGGTGAACTCTTGAATTCGCTAAAAGTCTTCTTTATGAGATCCTGCAAGGGGGGATGCTACAAGGAACTCCCCAGTCTCTGTGGAGCAGTAAATTCTATAGTTCGGCTGTTAACCGATAGGGTGTTCCCATGCATGGAGCAGTCGCTGTTCTTATCCATCCAAATCATTTGCTGTGCAGTTTTGTGTTTTTAGTAGGTTCGGGAATATGCTCCCAATCGGAAAAGCTATCCAGTGAGGAACGACAAATGTGTTTCGTTATTGTTTAATGGCTAGTAAAGTGTTGCGGATGTTGGGAACCTCTGACAAAAAACACAAAAACTGCTCAAGGAACTCGGCAGGAATGGAAGACCCTGTGAGAAAAACAGAGTTCTGAAAAACTCCTGAAGAAGCTCTGAATGGTTGTCTCTGTTTCTCTATCTCCAGATGCTACCAGACATGCTTAGTTTCTCCTGCAATCTCTGTATTTGCCTTTAAACGAATGATAATTTGAAATATCGAGATTGATGACACAGACCAAACATATCCTGACATTTTACCCTGT
>NW_025214391.1:15924-35152 GCF_004010195.1 Chiloscyllium plagiosum | reverse complement strand
TCGAACACTTACAGTGCTGAATTCGTTTAAGCCTTTGAGCAAAGTGTTGCCAAATGGGGTAAGAACAGTTCAGGGGTCTGAATTGGAATGTGCAGACTTAGTGGGCCAAAGGGCATTTTCTGTGCTCGACGCATCCATGGCCAGCTGAGAAAAACTCAGTTTGTGAAGGAACAGGACATTGTTTGCAAAATGCCCCTCGGCGAGGAAGGGGTCGAAGCTACTTTCTGTCAGTCACGGTATTCATTGGAAGATTTTAATTGGTAATAACTGGTATGGTGCCCATTGGTGGAATCAGTCTATACGATAATCAGGACATGAAACCATGGTGCCTTGTTGCCCTGCCGTGAGCAAGCCCTCGCAGCTTACATTCCCTGATTCTGCTTTTGAAATAAAGATCACTTTCTCGATGTGTCTGTATTTGTATCAAACAGCACAATGATCTCGGGACTAGACAGGAAGAGGAATCTGGAGGTGTGAGAGGGACAGAAACAGAACGAGACGAGACGAGACGTGAAAGTGTCTAGAGTTTGCCGTGTGTCAGTAGTTTTGTGAGGAATGTTTGCTGAGCGCTATCCTGTCAGATCCCAGGAGCAAGATGCCTTGATTTGGTGGGATTCGTGTTACTGAAAGTTACACATGCGAAGTGTGTGAGACTATTTCAGCTCAGTATCCACTTCATATCGCAGCTCACAGCAACGGTTCATATTTTCTGGAGAGATGGCTTGTATTCCACTTAAAGCCGCCTTTCACGAGAGAAACTGCGGACGTAAAGCACATGGAGTGCGTATAATGATGACTCTGTCACTGTCGAGGAATGTGCCTGCGTGTCTGCCTCTGTGTGTGAACATGAGAATACGTTCCTCAAAGGTGTTGCAACCCAGTATGACCATGTCAACCGTCAGTACCACTGTTGTGTCATTTAAGCTCACAGAGCGAATCTCATTGACATTTTCCCTCGAAAGTCAGAACACTCAAAGTTATGGGGCAAATGCTGAAAACTGGGACGAGAATAGATGGACGTCTGATAACCTGACGGATGGCCCTTCACTGTCCCGCCCCAACCCCACTCCCCCACGCTTTAAAAACTCGAGACAGAGAGGGAAATTGACCTGACGAGAAAATCTCTTCACAATCTTCCATCACCTTTTTTATTGTCCCTTTTCCGACAGATTTTGCAAATTACTTACCATGCTTTTTATCTTCTCACCTAAATCTCACCTGAGATTAGTGGGCGGCACGGTGGCACGGTGGTTAGCACTGCTGCCTCACAGCGCTAGAGACCCGGATTCACTTCCCGCCTCAGGCGACTGACTGTGTGGAGTTTGCACGTTCTCCCCGTGTCTACGTGGGTTTCCTCCGGGTGCTCCGGTTTCCTCCCACAGTCCAAAGATGTGCAGGTCAGGTGAATTGGCCATGCTAAATTGCCCGTAGTGTTAGGTATGGATGGGTTGCGCTTCGGCGGGGCAGTGTGGACTTGTTGGGCCGAAGGGCCTGTTTCCACACTGTAAGTAATCTAATCTAATCATTTATTTAAATGAAAAAATGAATGTGGGCTCAGCATCGATCCTTGTGGGACATCATCGGTAATAGTCCTCCAGTCTGAAAGCTACTTTCCACGGCTATTCCCAGCCTCCTGCTGTTAATTTAATTTTATATCGAAGTGGAAATCTCACCTTGAACTCTCTGTGATCTCACTTTTTAAATCAGGCAAACATGTGGAACCTTGAAAAAGGTTTTATTAAAGTTCAAGTGAGCAATACCTACCACTTTGTCCGGATCAATCATATTAGTTATGCCCTCGAAATTTCAGTCATGTTTGTGAGATACAACTTCCCTTGCGCAAAAACATTCTGGTTATTCCTATTTATTCCTTGTATCTCCAAATGCATTTAAATCCTATCGTTTATAATTGCATCCAACAACTTACTTAAGACCACCGTCAGAAACACAGGCCTATCGTTCCCAGGATTCTCCATGTAACCCTTTCTTAACAAAAGCACAAAATTAGCCATTCCCCATTTTTTCGGCACCTCACTCATAGTAATAGCTTACACAATTATTTCTACGAAAGGCCCAACAGTTTCATTCCCTAACTTGCCAAAAAGTTCCGAGATACATGAGATCAAATCCCAGAGAAATATCCATCTTCATATTTTTCAAGTCCTCCAGCACTTGCCCTTTACAATGGAAACGACTTTATAAACATCAATATTTAGTTGTAGGGTCCATTATATAAGTTCATTATATAGGGTCCATTATATATAATGTTCTCTCCATCTGCTGAGGTTAAAAACAAAAATGAGCTCTTTCATCTTAAAGTGGTCCTATTTCGTCTCTAGTTCTTAATGTACTTGTGGAATCTCTTTAGTTTATATCCTTAACTTTACGTGCTAAGGCGATCTGATATTCTCGCTCGACCTTTATGATATCCTCTTTAAGAATGCCCCTCCCCTCCTTATATCGTTCAACAGATTCAATTGAAATCATATGTTTATATGGAAACTGTGACCTTTTTTTAAAAAAAGAAATTCATATGACAAAAGCCTTAATCCCTGCGATCAACCTTGTCCTAATATAATACCTACAATGTTGAAACAGGCCATTCTGCCCAGGAAGATTCCTTTAATCCTGCAACGGACATCACACCCAAACTCACACCTCTACCCAATTCCTGTAACTCTGCATTCCTCATGGCCAAAGAAGGTCACCGACGCATCTTTCGTCTGGGGAGGAAATCCAGGCAGATTCGGAGAGGATGCGGAAACTCCAAATACACCGTCGTCAAAAGTAGAAGTTGCCCATTATTGAGCAGTTTGTCATACTGCACCTCGCCAAAAGCCTTTTGGAAATTCCAGCTGGTCACCTCTACAGGGTAGACTTCGTCTTACTTGGTCATTACCTCCTCACAGATGTCCAATATATTTGTCAGACATTATTTCCCCTTGGGAACCTGTGCTGATGCTTCATGTACTCGGTAAACCCATCCTTCCAATGACATTTGACAATGAATTTAATACAAAGCTGATTTATTTGATTTTTATCCAGGATATCAAAACTTTGCTTTCAGATCTGAATATGATGAACAACAAGGTTAAATCGCTGTTGATATATGTAAGCTCTGCACTGTCTCAGCGGGGTCGATGAGTGAGTGAATTCTTTCCCTGACTGGGATCCCTCTTTTGTCTCAGCGGGGTCGATGAGTGAGCTAACTGTGTTTCTCACATGGAGCAAATAAATGCTTTCTGCCCACTGCAAACTGGCTGGTGTACTGGGAGTTGAGATGAACGCTTGAACCTATTCCTAGAATAACTACACTTGAAACGACTTGTACATTGTGAAAATGTCGAAGGGACATCAGTTCTACGGAGACTGTTAAGCACATCCCACGAACTATACATTTAATAGGTCTCTCTTCAATGTGAAGACTTTAATGATAAACTGCCAGCTGGAACTTTTAGAGTGAATAATGTCTTTCCACAGTGTGAATACGTTGATGACAAGTTCGTCTCCATGAACTTGTGCAGCACTTCCTGCAGTCAGGGCATTTAGAAAGACAAGTTAATATTTTGAGAAATGTGATGAGCCATCCGGTCACTCGGACTTTTACAGCAGGTCCCATCGATTTGGACACAAAGATGTCTCTCCTTCCGGGTGACCACGGAGATCAGACGTCACGTCTCCAGAATTCTTAAAGATCTCTCATTCATGTGAGCATATTTCTCAGAGATGAAGCACACAGAGGTTTGATAACATTTACCAAAGTCTGGCGAGATGAAAGGTTTCTAATTAGTATGAGCGTTGTGCTGGACGTTTTGAAGCATTTTCGGCAGTCCAGACTTTGAAATGGTTTCTCCTCATTTTGAACGAGCAGGTGCTGCAGCAGGTCAGATTTGTGGTTTGTGAGCTCTGAGGATGGGTAGAACCATTGTCCACACACACAATAAGAGGACGATGTCTCTCTCACTGTAACCAGAGGTTTTTTTTTTCTTTTCATGTTCTCTACATGATCGAGTTCTACTTGTAGCTCTGATGATGGGCAGAACCATCGTCCACGCACACAATAAGAGGACGATTTCTCTCTCACTGTAACCAGAGGGTTTTTTTTTCTTTTCATGTTCTCTACATGATCGAGTTCTACTTGTGATAAAATGTGCGATTTTATCAGATCATGGCGGAGATATTGGTTTGTAAATCGCCCCCTTCTAATATCCTGCGAAATTGATGTTATCCAAAAATGAGTGTGGGAAAGCAACTTTCACAAGACTCTGGATACTTTCTAAGATATGGTCTGAGGGTGAAGGATTTTCGACACTTAGAATGTGACCAGAATTTCGTCAGAATCTGTCATGCACACAGCATCCACCACAGAGAAAAAATAGATCTGCAGCTGGATATAAACACGATCACCACCCTGTTCCTTCCAGGTCAAACGCTGTCCTGCCTTGTCTGACATGCAGTTCTGTTGGAGCAGACATTTCTTACAATTGCATCATGGCAAAGCTGAGGCCTCTGTCTTCAGTCCCGAAATCAAAATCCACTGCCTCGCTCCTGAGCCGTAAGTGTGCTGCTGGAAAAGCACAGCGGGGCAGGCAGCATTCAAGGAGTAGGAGAATCGACGATTCGGCAAGAGCCATCATTAGGAAATAAGCTTGTAAACCGAGGTGGTAGAGAGACAAATTGGTGTGGATGGGGCTGGGGCAAGGTAGCTGAGAGTGTGATAGGTGGATGGAGGTGGGTGTAGTGGTGATTGGTCGCAGAGCAGGGCGGAGCGGATAGGTGGGAAGGAAGATTGATATATAGGACAGTTCATGAGAGCGATGGAAGCCCAGGACCTGCATGAACTTGGCTGATTGGCAGGGAGAGTTGAAGTGTTCGGCCACTGGTCAGTGATGTTGTTTGTTACGGGTGCCTGTGGGTGTTTTCTGAAGGGAACTATAATTAGGTATCCTGTTTCCGCAATATAGGTAGACTGCACCGGGAGCAATGGATACATTCAATGACATGTGTGGAAGTGCAGGTAAAAATCTCATGGATGTGGAAGGCTCCTTTAGGGCCTGCGACAGAGTGGAGGTGTGGGTGGAGGTTTTGCAAAGCCCGTTTGGAATGAGAATGGGGCGGGAGGGGAGGGTGGTTTGGTGAGGGGCGTGCACTTGACAAGGGAGTCGTAGAGGGAATGATCTTTATAGAAAGCGGATAGGGGTGGGGAGGGAAATACATCTTAGCTGGTGGGGTTCATTTTCAGGTGGTGGAAATGTCGGAGAATGACATTATGTCTGCGAAGGTTGCTGTAATTTAAAGGGATGAATAAGGGAGCTCTGTCCTGACTGGAGGGATGGGTTTTGAGAGTGGAGTTGCGGCAAGTGGATGAGATGAGCTGGAAAGCATCATTGACCATGTGCGAGGAGAAAATGCCTCGCCACTGACTCAATCTTCTCCCTCGCAACTGTCTGAGTCTGAACGAGACACGGCATAACCATAGTGTCACCCTTCACCGCGTTTTGTGCTTTCAACCACATATCGCCATCGTCACCATGTCAGCCTACCTGCACCTCAATATCATCATTAACTCTTCCACGTCTCCGCTCTTCTGCAGCTCAAACTATCAGCCATTCGTTTGGATTAAACGGTGGTAACACACTTCCATCTGTCCTCTCAAATTCCCCCTCTACTCTGGCCTAACTCCCTCTGCCTATATTCAAGGGTGCACTTGCGTTCTGTTCAGTATTCCATTGTTCCTTACCTGAATGATACTTTTACCACTGCACTTTTTCCCAAACGTGCACTGCGGCCTTCGCAGCTTTATCTTTCCACACGGGCTCCCACATGCTGGAAGGGCAGGGATTGCGGGTTATTCACACAAAGATGTAGTCCTGAGATCTTTCAACAACTCTGCTACACGTGGGAGTATTAACAACAAGGGTTGTTCACCCATTACCGGGCAGCTAAATTCCAACGTTTTTATCATTTCTGCAAATCTCTTGACTGTCTTCACTCTGTCTATCACTGTCATGTCCTCCAGCCCACTCAAAAGCAATTAGTGTTGTTCAATAAATGCCAACCCAGCCAGTGAACACGACACCCAAGATTTTGTTTTAAAACGCCCTCTCAGATACCTGCATAGCCTGGAATTCCAATCTCCGGAGTATGTTTGATTTGAACCGTTCCACGTTTGGTGCCTAAACTTCATCTACCAAGGTCATAAATTGTGAAATCTCTTCACTACGTAAATCACACAATGCTATAGGAAACGAATTAGTCAACAACGGAAGAAGAAAAGCTGTAATCTTTGTTGAAATGAGGGCAATTAATTGATATCAATACTACATCGTGCCTTTCACATAATGGAAACGTCAAAGCTGTTCCTCTGGAGGGAGTTTAAACAAATTTTGATCCCAGTCACATTATGAGATATTGGGAAGCTGACAAAGTGTTATATCAAACAAGTGATCAAAGAAATAGATCTCAAGTCGTATTTTAAAACAGAAAACGAAGCTTCCATCACGAACCTTGGACGACCGAATTTGCTGTGCTCGAGTTCATCATTTTCTGTTCTTCAGAAAAAACGCTTCCCTTGCCGGTACCTCCATTGCTCAGAGGCTAGAGCATTGGTCTTATCAACCATTGGTCGTGTATTCGAATCTCGCTTGGCCCTTGCTGAATTTGTTTACAACTGTGGCAACAAACATTCACAGAAGCATTTTCCGTGTTGCTTGGAATTATTTCTGAGGGAACATCGTGAAGTGGTTTTCACCACGGACCAGGCCTCATCTGCTTGACTTTCGAAGTCCCCATCTGTGTTTCTACTTCGAGGAACATAAGGACGACAAGCATCTGATGCCAAGAATGCCCTAGTTTAGCCGGAAGAACAACGTGACACAGTCGAAGCAGTAAAGTAACAGTGAAATAGTGGGGGAGGAAAACGTACAGCGAAGCGGCTGAATGCTTCCATTCCTTATGGCAGGAATCTGCTGGAATCCAAATGAAACAGGTAGGAGGCTGGAAGAGCACAGCTAGCCAGGCTACCTCAACAGGTGGAGAATTCAATGATTAGCATGTACCAATTATTCCCGACTGTGCCAGTCCTCGAAGGACAGTCGCCTGCCGGTTTACCCCTTTGCTTATTCAAACAGAATCGGGTTTTAAAGCCCGAAGTGAAGAATAAAGAGGCAAACAGTTCAATTCCTCATTTTCTGAATGTTGGCCTCTCCTCATTCTCACAAGATATGTCTGTATATTTCCGTCTTTGGTTGAAAATGCGGTTCAATTCTCCCGCAGTTCATGATCAAATTTAATGGTATCTGACTTCAGTCTCATTCGCTTCTTCATTTGAGACTAAACCTTTGTAGGGAACGTCTCTTTGAGATGAACACTTCAGAAGTCAGGCTGCGGGCTACTGGAAGCTGGAAATGAGAATGGATGGATGTTTGATGGACTGGCGTTGACATAATGCATTATTCTCTGCTGTAAAAGCTCGGTGTCACGAACAGTTTTTTTGGAAGAAACGTCTCATCGCAGGAAAAAAAACTATGCTGTTGAGAGAAGATGCAATTGCACCTGCCGTCCTAAATGTCAGCTAGTGGTTACAATTCAGCACTATCACCGCTGTGGTTTGGTTTCAATGCCTGGTCAGGGAAGCAGGATTATTGTTCCTGATAAGGACAACAAAAACGGAACATCTTTGACAGGAAACGCATTTTACACTCGTCCGCATGTGCCTTGAAATATTCTGCAGGGCCGCAAGGTGGCTCACTGGTTAGCACTGCTGCCTCACAGAGCCTGAGACATGGCATGAATCCAAAGGGGTCGACTGTCAGTAAGGTGCCTTATTCAGGAATAAATGAAGAGTAATAGGGTAAGGAATTGTTCTGTGAGGGTTAATCCCTGGGGGATCGGCGTGAATTTGTTGCACCAAATGGCCAGTTTCTTAACTGTCGGCATTCTATGATACCTTACTGTGTTGTTTTGGTACATGTTCAGAGAGGGGAGAAAAGTGAAGAAAAACAGTCATTTCCCAGTCAGTGGTTGATCCATTGTGTGACAACCAACCGATACACCTGTGACTGAACTAGCTCCCATCTTCCCTATACTGGTAATGACAGTATACACCTTTCGAGCGGGTTTTCATGTGTTGCATTGGAACAGCATTCTTTCTCAAGATGGACTTCCCGAGGATATAAGAGAGATGATAAAAGACATGGATGCCGATGACTGGAATCAAAAGACGTCAGGAAGAATGGACAGCGTCTACTGGGGAACAAAAAAGAATGGAAAGGAAGCCAACGAAGTACTGGGGCATAACGCCATTAGAAAAGACAAGGTGGGGTTTCATGGGATGGTGGAACAGATCAATAGATCATGTGGCGTGAAACCAGGTAAAACTGAATTGCGTCCATATGGAAGTTTCCCTGATGTTGTGAATTTGCTGAGAGTAAACAGGAGGGAAAATCCTTCATTCAGATGGATCTATAACTAGACTTTCGAACTTCAAAACCAGCAATGAATGATAAGGAAAACTTTGGAGAACTTTTATTCATTCTACAGTAATTGAAATCGAAAATGATTATTTTTCAGGAAAAATGTGTCAGAAGCTGATTGCAGAAACATAATGAGTGAATTTCACCAAGACAGGGAGTCTGGTCGGCCGGGTCAGGTAAGCGTTTGGTGCACAATTTCTAATTGTTAACGTTAATTGGAAATATACCACATATCACCTCCAACTGAGTACGACTAAGTGTAGAAAGTGCTAGATTTGAAGAAAGGTTTATCAGCTTGTTCTACGTGAACTTCCATAAATTGTAAAAGAACTGAGCTGTTTCTGTTAGCTCAGCATTAAAGGGAAGTTGATAAGCTCAGTCCGCTGCATAATTGGTTTATGATATAAAGTGATGCCAACAGTGTGGGATTAATTATCGCAAGGTCTCAGCTTACCATCAGAATCCCGATCTCCCCACTCACCTAACCCTTTATACGATGGCGACAATCAAAGTGAAATTATACTATAGTGAGTGGGAACTGACCTGTCGATGGAATGCACTATTTTTTTTCATCTATTGCCTTGGACATTTGGCTGGAATCACAGAGAAGGGAGTGAAACCATTTGCTGCTTATCCATCTCCCCTCAAAATATCCAGTGACAAGACTCGAAAAATGTTCCTGTTTGAATCCTATAATCTTTAAAGCAGTACTTCAAACATCTTTATCATTTCGGTTCCAGTTCTGCCAACAACATTGTCCAATGAGATAAATCTAATCATTTTTGGATTGTTTTAATGGCCTGAGCGAGGTTGCAACAAAATAAGTAACATGAAACGAAGAAACATCCTTTCCAGAATTTAACCCAGCACAGGATCAGCGATATGAGAAACGTCAACATCTTCAAACGTCACCTCTGTATCTCTGTTGAGAGATGGATATTCACTCAGGGAGTATTTCGGCTGGTTGGAAGTAACTGAGGTATTTCCCAACGTCACAACACTCCACAAAACCATTTTTAAAAAAAATAAATGCCGTTTCAATCAACTTTCATTTGCAACTTTTAAATATATATGTGCACACGCATACATGCAAGTGCACACACATTTTTATATACATGTACATATGTTCACATGTGGCCGTGTGCCTCAGTAACATGTATACCATATTTGTTATTCTTGGGCAGGATGACTTACGAGGGGAAAGCCATTGGGTATAGGTCTAGGGCATAGAGTTTGCCCCATTTTCTCAGAAGGAAGGCGGAGAGAGGAGGAGAGCATTTGTTATTGGGGACTCCATATCGATGGGAACAGATTGAGACTCTGTGGATATAGGGCAGACTCATGATTGTTGTGTTGTCTCCCAGCTACCAGGGTTTGTGATGTCTTGCATCGTGTTTTCAGGATCCTTAAGGGAGAGGGTGGGCAACCCGAAGTCATTGTCCACATATGCACCAACAACATCGGTAATAAAAGTGATGTGGATGTATGGCAGAATTTCAGGGATCGAGGGTGACATCTTAAATCTAGAACAAACAGAGTTGTTCTCTCTGATTTGTTGCCCATTCTACGTCATAGTGAGGTGAAGTGTAGGGAGAGAGCATTTGAAAATGTTGTTGCAAGGATGGTGCAGGAGGGAGAGATTCCGATACCTGGATAGTTTGGGCCTCATACTGGAGTCGATGAACCTTTACATCAGGATGGTCTTCACCTGAACTAAAAGAGTACAAATACCCTGAGGGGATAATTTGCCATGACGGTTTGAACGAATTCAGCCGCGGAGTGGGAAGCTTAATTGTAGCTCCAGTTTGCAGGTGGTTGTGAGAGGTTTTGCCATAAATAGCGTTTCAGGTTTACAAGAGTGTACTGGCAAGGATGAAGGTGGCTTGAAGTGTGTTTACTTCAACGTCAGAAGCATCTCGGATAAGGTAGGTGCCATGGGTTGTTACCTGGAACTTCGATGTTGTGGCCATTTCAGAGACATGAACGGAGGACTGAAGAGAATGGTTGTTCCTGGTACCTCAGTTTCGATTTTTCAGCAGCAACACTTTACCAGCCTGCTGTAAGGTTCCCACCCAGGTTAGAGCTGTCTCAGCTCTCTATTACTCCTTTTTTGCTGAAGGTCTGAAATGCAACACAGCGCAGAGGAGGTTATACTGATGGATCATCGATTATGGAGCATCAGGTTCAGGAAAATGACATAGTAAAATGGGTGAAAAATAGGCATAATTGAATTCTGTGTTCGTTTACCGTGGCTTCCTGAGTTGATCACAGGCCATGTTATGTCGCCAATGTACTGGGATTTTCCTTCTATCGGTATCAATTCGTCAGAGAATTTGATTCACTGGTACTTCACCAGCATCCTTTGGAATGTTCATACGGCACAATTACCCACACTGTACACAACGTCAACAATCTTCTGCATTACTACAGCCAAGGGCACGTGGCATGAATTTTCATAAATAGTGAAAATTGAATCATGTTATGCAAGGGCAAATTGAATTTTAGTTTAATTAGTAAAGTCGCAAGGATCCAGAGTAAATTTCAAAATGTCAGACATTCACGTTCATGACGTTGCCCAGAATTCTAGCCCAGCAGAAGGGAAATTAGATTAGATTGCTTACAGGGTGGAAACAGGCCCTTCGGCCCAACAAGTCCACATCGCCCCGCCGAAGCGCAACCCACCCATACCCCTACCTTTACCTCACACTATGGGCAATTTAGCGCAGCCAATTCATCTGGGAGTGGAAACCGGAGCACACCCACACAGTCACGGGGAGAATGTGCAAACTCCACACAGTCAGTCGCCTGAGGCAGGAATTGAACCGGGGTCTCTGGCACTGTGAGGCAGCAGTGCTTACCACTGTGCCACCGTGCCGCTGTCCCTGAATCCTCAGCATCCAAGTAATCGCTTGCTCCATGTGTCCATTTGGAAACCTATGTGAAGGGATGTTCAGCCTGACAGAGAACTTGTGAGAATCCTCCACTGTCTGACCTAAAGCTGAAACAGGAGCTATCTATTCCAGCTGGGAGGGTAGCGAAGTGGAGGTGAGACAGAAAATATTAATTGGTGTAGATTCACATGGTTCTCATTATGTTTGTTTAAAAACCTGGGTCAGAAAAGGCGCAAACAGAAAGGAGCAGAAGTAGGCCATTCTTAACACCGCTCCTGCCCCGCCACGCCATTCTGTACCATCATAGCTCACACAGCACTTTTGTGTCTTTTTCCAGCGTATCCATATCATCGTGTTGCCAAGTGGCTAACATATATTTATCGATCTCTCCCATAAATAGACATCAAAGTTATTCATCGCTGAGAGGAAAATGTTACATTTCGAGACAGTTGGTTTCTGCATGAATGTTATAGGTTTTGCAGATGAGCAGCCGAGTCTGGTCTGAACACCTTTCAAACCATAAACTAAAACTCGACTCTGATGAGATTTGCGTCCACAACTTTTGAATGGCAGTCTTAACAAAGGCGTAGAAATTCAACGCGCTTTCCATTGCACCACAGAGTCGCGGCCTCACCCAATTTTCAGCACAAACGTTTGCCTTAGAACGATTTCGTTCGGGCACCCATCTCACGTCTGTCTGACCTCGGCACACTTTCCAGTATCTGGTCCTTTTCCACATTTGCGCTGGATCTTCAAGTGTTCGGCTACACACTGCTGAAACGTCCTCATAACACTTAGCATTACCACACGTTCAAATAAGGAATTCCAGACGAACAACACTCTATGGGTGAAGGCGTTCTTCCTAAATCTCCTCTAAACCGCTTTTCTCCTGCTTTTCACCTTTGTCACTGGTTATTATTCCTTCCCGAAAAGCCTTATTCCTGTCATACATATCTATCCTCTTCATA
The DNA here is from genome assembly GCF_004010195.1 of Chiloscyllium plagiosum. Classification (NCBI taxonomy): domain Eukaryota; kingdom Metazoa; phylum Chordata; class Chondrichthyes; order Orectolobiformes; family Hemiscylliidae; genus Chiloscyllium; species Chiloscyllium plagiosum. Next base: position 22,819 of record NW_025214391.1, on the reverse strand, counting down.
ATATGTGCATGTTAATCAGTTTCTCACTCAGCCTTCTCTGTGCTTAGTTACACAGCCCCAGCTTAGCTTATCTACCTTCAAATGGGAATGGTAGATAATGCCCTTGGCATTATTTACATCTCTTGTGAACTTCTCCTCCTGCAAACAGACAGTTCCTGCAGTCTTGCGATTACAACGGAAAAAGAAATTTTCTTTGAAGAAATGCCAAAATGTCTGAACAAAATCAGCAGCTCTTGTCCATCTATGATGAGAAAGGACAGTTAACGCTTCGAGTCCAATGATTCGTGTTGGGAACTGATGGGATGTATGGGTGGGTGAAAAATGTGGAAGAGGGCGGACAGGATCCAAAATGATTGAACTCGATGTTGGGTCCTGAAATCTGCATGATCTTTCAGTAGAACATGAGTTGCCGATCTTCCAGCTTGCGCTGTGCCTTGAAGGAGAACTGCAGCAGACCAGAGACTGGTATGATGGCTTGGGTACACAATGCAATGTTAAAGTGACAGGACACTGGAAGACCGGGGTAATTTTTGTTGATTCTGCGCAGAACTTAAGTGATCTCAGCTTTGTCACCGACTAGGTTTTCCTCTCTCCATTGTAGAGAGATCATATTCTCAGCAGGAACTACAGTTTTCTGGATTGAATGAAGTGCAGACAAATCACTGGAAGATGTGTCTGGAAGTTTCCACAGTGAGGAGAGACATCGGAAACCAGCAGGAAATGTATCTTACAACATAGAACGTTACAGTGCAGTACAGGCACTTCGGCCCTCGATGTTGCACCGACCTGTGAAAATAATGTGATGTCCATTGCAATGGAAAATTAACATTTCTTTTGAAACCAACAAACGCACAGGGAAACAAAAAAGTAAGGGCCTGATTTTGCAGAGGGCAAGTGTTGCAGACAGAAAGAAAATCTATGTATATTTAAACAGAACTAATACCAGACTTGTCAGGCCAGCAAACTACCATATCAACAGCCAAGGAATTAGCAAAAAAACAACTCCATATCTGGAAAGGAACTCGAAAGTTTCAGGCCACTGACCTTGAAGTGTTGATAAGAAGAAGCGAATTGTACTTTAAAAGGAATATGTGAAAACTATCAGGCGCCCATTACGTGAGGCGTCTTGCCAATGTATTACCTGGGACACGGGAAACCTGAATTTGATGGAACTCCACGTGCTACATGCTGAAAACTTTCTGGCCCAAGAGAAGGAAAACGGAAATTAAAGATGGAACAGTAAACACATAAATCTCAGCTTACTATGATGCAAATGGTCGCCCAGTGGTTGGAAGGAGGTGCTGAGTGAAAACAAGGGCTGGCAGAGGTAAATCTGGCGGGTGCTTTGTTTGCAGAGCAATGGACCACTGAGAGAGGCAGTGCACGCCCAGACAGCCTCAATCGGCCCTGGAAGCTGGGCAGCAGTGTGACTAATGGAGGAAGGCTGAGGTGGCGGTGGGCAGCCCCAAAGTTACAGGTATGCCTCTTTGCTTTATGCTTGGCAACGAATACTCGCTTATGCTCATCTCTACTACTAACCTTATGGGCACTGAAACATGTCCCACCTCTATACTGAGCACTGAGTTTGTGAAGCGTGAGCTATATTTTCAGTACAATGATGATGCATATAAGTCAATGTTTACATCTATGTTATACGTGGAAGGTGCACGTCTTACTTTTTTGGAAGATACAAGGGCAACATATTCAGGTCATAAATCAAGGCAGTTCAGAGAGTCGACGCAAATAAAGATGAACGGAAGTTTCCTGAACTCAATGGGTGCATCAGGAGTCGTGACACGAGAGAGATTTACCGCAATCCTATTGTGCGAAACCAGTAATGGGGAAACATTCCAATTCTCATTTCTGTTATCGGAATTCTGTTCTTTAAATCTGATGTCTCGGGATCTCATAGTGAGACTTGGGTCGGATTTGCGCAGTACCCCAACGGGCTTGCAGGTAAAACAAAAAGAAGATTTAACAGTGCAGGCTGGAAAATACGAATCACGACCCCTGATGCATGTCAGAGAGCGATAGGTTCCGTGAGCGATTCACTCACTCAGCAAGCAAGTAACCATGTTAATCCCATTAACACCGAGTTTCTGCTGCACTGCACAGCACACATACACCGCGATGATCCTGACAAATCATAAGAGAAGGATTAGTTCAGGAGATTGGTTAAACGAGATCAGTTGTTATTGTGCGAAGTTTATTGGAATGATCACAGATGTGCTGTCACTTTAAACTTTTTTAAGTATCTGTGACGGGAAGTAGACCCTGTTTTGTTGATGTGGAAGGCTCTTTTCCTCATGGATCATTGGCGAAGGCATCCAGCGACAGGTGTCAGAATTTGGGATCATGGGTACGACTGGCACAAAAAAACGAAAGATTGTATCTTCAGGGTCAGTGTGGGTATCTGCTTCAATGCAGTTATAAGGACGTATAGGAAGATACTAAATCGGCTAACTCAGGCAGACAGGGCTGTCCAGGTAATACCCACCAGTCGTGTCGTCTGGCGTTTACCTATGGTAGATGTCTCGGACCCAAGATTAAGAAGGGTCGTAACTCATTTCAGGGCAAAAGGCAAACACGATGTGGGGCTCATACGAACCCTTAAGAATAACCCCGAACTCTGAGTATTGTCCTTGCAAAGCAAAAGAGCCATTAAAACCCGAGGCTGTACAAAGAATTACTCCAGTCTTTGAATCTCTCTTATAGGTTGGAGTGATAATCCCCCGTGAATAATCACTGGTGAGAACACCATTTTTTTTCGTTCAAAAAGGCAAACATTCCAGGTGAATCGGGGGAATGGAAGTTTATTCATGACCTGCAGGTTATCAAGAACGCTGTTATTCCGCACACCCCAAATGTTCCCAACCCCTATATTATATTGGCTCAAATTCCACCGGATGTAAATGGCTCTCTATTGTGGACTCAGCAAATGCCTTGTTTTGTGTACCGTTACACGCCGACAGTCAATTCTGGTTCACTTTTCCATTCAGTTGAAGTTCTTAGGTCGCTTAATATCTGAACGAGGAAAGGCCATTGGTCAAGACTGAGTTCAAGCAAACCAGCAAAATTCAAAGCCTCACATGAGGAAACAATTGCTATCCTTTTTGGTCATGTGATCCGACTTAGAATGTTTAACCCGCATTACGCAACCCTTCAGGCGCCCAAAAGTGACATTGCTCATGGTTCAGGTTTGCAAAGCTAGAGTCCGTTGCAGTGACCCCTGAGGCCTAGAGTGCCTTTGTTGAATTGAAATGGCACTCCAAACTACACCAACAGTGGGATTCCAAATCCAAACAAGCCTTTTGTACAAACAGTGGATGAGAAGCGTGCCTGCATGACATCTGTGCTGATGCAGAATTACGTGTGGAAAATTGAGGCCAGTAGCTTATTTTTCACCTCAACTTAGATCCCGTAATGGCAGAATTGCATAAATGCCTCCGTGTCGTGCCTGCATTTGAAAAGGCTGTTGTAGCTTCCAGGGACATATTCGGCTTTGTTGAATTAAACCGACTGGTCCCACATGCAGTATCCTTACTGCTTTTTGACCAAAACACAGCACACATGTCGGCAGCACGTTGGCTCACATACAATGCTATGCTACTGGAGAAGCCTAACATGTCAATAAAGCGATGTAACATCCTTAATGCTGCTTGTCTTCTCCCCACAAAAGGACCCACATGACTGTGTCGCTGTAATTAATGACATTTGAAGCCCGAGACCAGACGTGTAGGATTCACCAATTTAGAATCTGGATACGGCGTTTTATTGTGGATAGGTCAGCATTCAGAAGCAAAGAGATAGGCCAGTGTCTGGTATGTTGTAGCAACTACCCACGAGGTAGTCAAAGAGGGATCACTTCCTTCTCATCCATCAGCGCAAGCAGCAGAGCTGATTGCCTTGATTGAGGCATGTAAATTGGCCGAAGGAAGAACAGTGAATATTTACACCGACAGCAGATATGCATTCGGGGTTGTACATAATTTTGTATCCCTGTGGGTAAACAATGACTTCTTGACCTCCACTGGAAAGCCAATCACATAACATGGTCTGATCTCTGACCTCCTCAAAGCAGTCCAATTGCCTAAATCAATCACTGTATGTACATGTGAAGCCCACAGGAAAATTTATGATTCAATTTCTCAAGTCAATGAAAATGTAGATTGAGCGGCAAGGACGGCAGCCAATCAGCTGCCAAGTGATCAGTTTGACATGTGTATGTCAAACATTTGTAATCCAAAGCAGACTTATGGGAGTTACAGTCGCAGGCCACATCGAAGGAGAAGCGTGAATGGACTAGGGCAGGGTGCAGAATGAGGGAATGGGTGTAGTGTGGCCCCAATGGTAAACCCTGTCTACCACGATCTTTATTCCATTTCTATGCCAAAGTAACACACGGTAAGGACCATGTGTCAAAAGTGGGGATGGACAACAATATTTCAGCACGCTGGTACAGAAAGGGACTTACTCATTACTCATAAAAAATGTCAATAATGTGTTATCTGTGCCACTAATAATGTGGGGAGGGGAATACAAATGAATCAGGCAGAACACTCCCAATCCCAAAGACCCTTTGAACATTTACAGATGGATTTTATTGAACTAACACCCAGCGAAGGGAAAAGGCATTGTCTGGTAATAGTTGATGTTTTCACAAGGGGTGGAAGTGCTCCCACGTCTAAACAGGATGCCAGTGCGGTAGCCAAGGCTTTGCTAACTGAAATAATTCCGAGATGGGGCATCCCTGAAAGGCTAAGCAGCGACAATGGAAAGCTATTTATATGTACTGAGGAGAAAGTGAGGTCTGCAGATGCTGGAGATCAGAGCTGAAAATGTGTTGCTGGAAAAGCGCAGCAGGTCAGGCAGCATCCAGGGAACAGGAGAATCGACGTTTTGGGCATAAGCGGCTTATGCCCGAAACGTCGATTCTCCTGTTCCCTGGATGCTGCCTGACCTGCTGCGCTTTTCCAGCAACTCATTTTCAGCATTTATAAGTACTGCCCTACAGCAGATCAGTGATTACTTCGGAATAAAGGTGAGGCAACATTGTGCCTATCACCCAGCGAGCGGTGGGGTAGTGGAAAGAGAGAAAACTACCCTTAAAAATAAATTGGCATAATATTGTGAGGAACTAGAGATGACATGGACAAAGGCATTTCCAATTGTGCTAACGTATATGAAGGAGAGGAAGAGTAAATCTTAGGACGTTTGATATTTTGTTTGGAAGGTGGCCCAATACAGGAATTGGCCCAAGACCGATTGTAAGACAGGTAACAGACAACTGTGAGGACGAAATGTTATGTTACGGTATAAAACTCTCCACACTTCTGTCTCAAATACAGAATCAAAAGAAGGGCAGCACTACCCCAATCAGCAGAAGGGAAGATGCACAATCTAGAACATGAAGACTGGATAGTGGTGAAAGACTTCAGGAGCAAAAGCATGAAGGCGAAGAGCTGGCTGGGACCGTTCCAAGGGCTCCCTACAACACAGACATCTGTTAAGATCGCCGAAAGAGCCACGTTGATACACGCCAACTATTGCAAACGTGTAGCTGACCTTGAGGAGACATCGGACAACACCGGATCCAAATAAGTGTAAGTAGTGATTAGAAGACTCATAGAAATATGGAGCTGCATGGCAGGACGAGTTGTGAAGGCAGGGGTGTCTGGGATACAACCGCATACGGTAATCTTAACCAAGGATGTTAAGTTGACTGTTACATGCCAACCATGCCCGTTTGGTAACCAGGACGTCTATAAATAAGGCAATAAATATTTATGCAGAGATCCTTGTGTACCCAGTTACTGGCGCTGAGTAGAATCCACCACCGCTACAGGTACATCTGACACGGGATATCGGTTTCCTGTTATCAAAGAAGGAGGTGCCATGGCAAGGGTAATAATAACCAAGATTCAGAAGAGCAATGAGGAAGCCTGGTGGTGCGGAATAGCTAGACGCTTCTCCGATATCTATAGACAGGTGACTATAGTGGTACATCCTCGCACCCACCCCACCCGAGATGCAGTGCAGAAGGTCCTCCAAGAAATAGTAGCTCCTGGACTCGAAAAGATGAATGTCCAATGACCCGCACTGCAGATGGGCGGAAAGGCCTTTTCCAAGCTGACAGAAATGGAAGAAAGAAAGAAACTGATGTGCAGCTAAAATGATCACAAATGAAAAAAGTAAAAGTGGATTCATTGAGAAAACTTACAGCGCCATATTTCACCTTCCGTGGAAGTCTACTGTGAAGGACTCAGTGCTCTCACTGCTGTTGCAATGGGGGTTTCCCCTGACCGTTTATGTTGTTGACAACCTTCCCAAAGCAGGGAATGTTGAATGGAACTGGCAATTAATCGAGTATTGTCATAAACAGGATTCAGACTAGCATAAAACAAAGAAGTGCGAATCCTGGAAATCTGAATCAACAACAGGAATTGACAGAGAAACTCTGCAGGCCTGACAGCATCTGTGGAGACAAAGAGATTTAATGTTTCATATCACAGATTCAGGCTACTTATGCTTTTTATTGTTTTATTGCCTGGGTAATTGTCAATTTCACTTCGCGAAACAGCATACTTACCAGAATCTCTCATTAGCTGACAAACGTCATCTGTAAAAATGCAAAATTTCTTTATCGGCTGAAATGCTGTTGCTGTTGCCCTGAGTTGGTGAAAGGCTGGTCTTCATGACCTTTTTCTTCTCCTTTATGTCGATGAGCAGCCATGGTGAATGGCGAATTTCTGTTTGTCTCCCTTTGTCTCTCTGTACCATCTCACTCTCTTCTACATTCTCCCACTCTCTGTCTGTCAATATCCCACATTTTTCATTTCTACTCTTGGAAAAGTGTTAAAATCGGAAGCTGTTCCGTGGCTTTCTCCGCCCCCCC
>NW_025214391.1:11725-15902 GCF_004010195.1 Chiloscyllium plagiosum | reverse complement strand
AGAACTGGGCTCACAGTCTCCAAGTAATGTCTGTGTTACTTAGGTCTGAGATCAGGTGACATTGGTTCACTCAAAACGTTATGAGCTTTTACAATTCTAAATAGTATCCATAATAGATCAAAAAAAAAGCAGTTTCATTCCAATTAAAGGATTTCTATGATGCCATTGCCGTTTGCCTAAAATGAATGAATGGTGACAGCAGACAATGAGAGCCATTATCTCATTGTATGCATTATTACTACAACATTGTCCTGCAAGTCTGCAGTGTCTCCTACGTCTCTTCATTATTCCCAAAAAAACTTGAAAAGACGGACGGAGAATAATAGTAGAAGACATAGACAAATGCTTGTCGAACAGAGTAAAAATAACTCTGCATTGAATTAGCAGGATACAACATAGATTAATGGGTCCACATCAGGCGGTAGGGCTTGGTAGCACGAAATAACAACGGTCTGAGCTCAAACACAAGAAGCATGCTGAACCGTCACTTTCGCGATGTTGGATAAACAATACGGCTTTTACAAAAAGTTTAAACAATTAACTTTCAATGTACAGAACATTTGACAGCATTTGACAACATTAACGCCTGGTTATTACCATATGCTTTAACTGACGAAACCCCCCACACACTGATCTTCAAATCAATCAGGGCATTTAATGAAGTATTTGATCGCAGTTAATCGGACCACCTTTCTGTAATAAAGCTGCTCGATGAGAATTTATGTCAACGTCTGCTTGTGCATGAAAGAAGTTCACAGCTGGTGATTCTCCACTGAAAATGTACAGGAAGAGGCAATCTCTTCTTGCTTTGATTTCAAACTGATGCCTTCACCTTTTTAACCTGACAGGATAAACAGTATGTGATCATCCTCTCGGGGCAGATTTACCGCGTGAATATGCACAGATGGAAACTCATACCAAGAGACCAGGGTAATTGTGGTGAATTTACCAGGAGTGGTGTGTGAGTCGGTGTTAACAATGGGCAGTAAGGGCTGAACCATCAGCACTGACATTGATCCTTGTACCAACAGCTCCTCACTCACTTTCTGTCTCATTCATCCCAGTCATCATTGATTTTCAGTTTATCCTACTTTCCCTTCGAAACTTTATACTTGTTCGAGACCACTTTCGGGTGTCCACTTGGAAACTGCAGCTTTTTCAAACGAAAATCTGGAAAATGCACGTCACTCTTTGGGATAGGCTTCACTGCCCAACCATAATTACTCAAAAGATTGAGATGGTAAGTTACTTTACTTCGTCCTCGAAGTGCTCAACACAGTGATACAGCCATGATGTCGATAGGGATGGAGTTCCAAGAATTAGACATAGCGACATTGAATGAACAGCGAGATAGTTTCAGCTCAGAAAGGCGAGATCCTTAGAGGGGATTTGCAGTGACAATTTATTCGTGTATGTGCTGCCATGGCTGCCAGAGGATGTGGTGGAGGCTCGTACAATTGCAACATTTAAGAGGCATTTGAAATGGTATATGCGTAGGAAGGGTTTGGAGGGATATGGCCGTGTGCTGGCAAGAGGGACCAAATTGGGTGGGATTTCCGGTCAGCATGGACAGGTTTGAACCAAGGGTCTGTTTCCCTGCAGTACATCTCTATGATACCAGTTGGATGCAATCAATCACTGGATTCCTTCTGGCAGAATCGTGTCTGTGCTCTCAGTGGAAGCAGAAAATGGTTTTCATTCAGATTAGCCACAAGAAGAGAAATAAATCTTCATTTCCTGACTTGGAATTTTATCCAAGTCTTGGCGATTCAAACGCAGACTCTGAAGCAGGGAATCCACTGAAGTTGACAATAACCCTTACGACCGAACCTGTACAAACTCTTGTGCCTTTCGTTCTTTGTCCCCACATTTTGAAACACCGGTCCTTGCCATGGGTGGTGGAGGAGCTAACTACTGCCTCACAGAAAAACCTGGGGGTCAGAGACCCGATCGATCTGTCATGCAGCGGGGACATCTCTATGACTCTATGATTCCAGTTGGATGCAATCAATCACTGGATTCCTTCTGGCAGAACCGGGTCTGTGCTCTCTGTGGAAGCAGAAAATGGTTTTCATTCAGATTAGCCACAAGAAGAGAAACAAATCTTCATAGAATAGAAACAGAGTTAATCGTGCATTTCGAAGTCCTCCTCTCATAACTCGGTGAGGTGAGAGATGGAACAGATCTGCTATTAAATTTTGAGACTGGGTGAATGTTTGGAGACGGGGTAATAAAAGTTAAACTGAGTATAAAGTTGAGAGTCAGGAGATATTCAATAAAAAGGTAGACGGAGACGGACATGGAGAAATAAGTGTCACTGGTCTTGAAGACTTAACTCGGTTTTCCATTCCAAGATTCTACCAGACCTGCTGAGATTTTCCCGCAATTTCTTTTGTTGGTACTGAAACAGAAGGGAGAAGTGTGATCCTGGACCAATCAGCTATGTCTGCTCTGTGGACGTTTGAATTCCCTGTTTGAACAAATCACTTCTGACCCACACGGCAACCTCGCTATCCTGCATCACCCCCACCCGTGTTACTGACAATAAGCTGTTCATGACGTAAACCCATATGGGTACACAACAGCATCATTTACCGAGTGAATTGGGAAATTTTCAGGGAGAGTTCCATTCGGTTTCCATTAGAGCATTCTCATTCAATTACTTATATTGCAGCACCACTTGACATGCAACAGTCACTGTCATGAGGCCATTCGCATTCGATGTCTCTGGACATTTTGGTTGGGGCACGTTTGGAATGGTACCTCACGTTTTGGAAGGGACATCGTTTATAGCATATTCGGCTGAACTGATAACCTTGTCTCTTACACCTGCAGTACAGTGGAGACAGTTTTCACTCAGAAACCAAGAGATGATCAAAAACGGAGGAAAAAATGTGTCAACAAAACCTGCCTCAGCGAGCGAATTCGTTTTTGCAACATTAATGGAGAGCGGCAAACCTATTAGCAAACAACAGCGCCCTGCGTGGGTCTCGACCCCACATCATTGAGATTAAAGGTCTCAATCTCTACCAGGAGCGAACCAGGACAGGATTGGTGTTGGTTAATTTATCATTTCATACTGAGTTTAATTCAGCTGACACGGAAATTTTCAAAAATCTCGTTCATTCCTCCCCATTGCAAATAACATTATTCAAGTCTATCAATTCTCAGACTTATTCCTTCTGACCATTACAATCCATTTAGGCCTTGCCCCGGGATTAACGATTCTCTGTTAATATGTTCATATTTTGACCATGATCCTTAGGTCGCCGAACTGATTCCTAGACACTCTGGCAGACTGCAAATCAATCGGGAAAATACCTCAGGAAACCAAATCATTTCTGATTAGAGTGTAGGGAATCCCATCTGCTGAAGAGATACAGTCCTCACAATCAACACTTTCTTTGTTCTACCTGCCTACAAAGTTTACCACTTCTAATATTCGAGACAGGAATTCTGATTACATAATGTTTTAAAAACAGGAACAATCTTCTGAAGCCATTTCCAATTTGAATTAGAATTTTTTACCCTTTCACACAGTAACAGCCGTTCCTGAGGAAGGAGTTTCCATGAGCCGTGTCCCAGGGCTGGGCAGGAAGCCGCTGATTGAAACTGCAGTGGCCCCTTTCTGTTGGCAGCGGGGGCTTGTAGAGAGTGGGGTGACATTCTGCTTTACGTGACCGTCTTACTCACTGAGGACTCAGGGTCAATTATGGATGAGTTCTCGTGGTTGTATTGTCAGTATATGGTCGGTCTCAATACTTGATGTGAAATATTTGAGGCTCTGTGCTCTTTTTGGGCTAGGACAACCAACATTTCAGACAAATGCTATGACCATTTGAGACACAGCAACTGGCAGCAAAATTGAGCGTGTACACATCCAAACACACAGTGCTCGAGAGGATATGGACAGCAGTAGTTCTCATTATTTTAAGAATCAGTTGCTCATGTTCCCGTGTTTATCGCAGAGAGAGTGAGAGACCCGAGGAGTAACAAACACACCCATAAAGCAATATCAGGACCTGTGTAGTTCTGTCATAAAAAGCTGCCTGCAGTTATTCGATTGCAAAGTTAGCTTTTCAAACCCACGACGCAATAGAGACTGGACCCGAAACCCAGCACATTAAACCTCTCTGGATTAGTGGTGCTGGAAGAGCACAGCAGTTCAGGCAGCATC
>NW_025214391.1:0-9970 GCF_004010195.1 Chiloscyllium plagiosum | reverse complement strand
TCACACAAATAGTACCGAAGCAATTCCAAACGGAGCTTGCCGACATTCTGGAGATTGAGTGCATTGCCAAGTAACAGAAAGTGCTCAAGTAACATAAAACAAAACAGAAAAATGTACCTTGCAAAGTGAATATTACCAATTATATTCTCGATTAAATTAGGTCAACAATGCGCTGGTGCCTCCACCTGATCGAGAGAGCTAATCTTCAGCCTCCTTCACCAGGACAGTAATGAAGGAAATGAGAGAAATATAACAAAGTTTCACGTTGCGATTGCCCACTTTTTAGCCACAACAACAAAAAACGAGGGAGCAGATTCAGTGCAGGATCTGGCTTCACAATAGCGGTGAAATAACGACGTCCACTCACTTTCAGGGAAAACTGTGAACAACTCACATTGTCCAGAATATGAATACACAGCGCAGGCTGTTTAGTTCCCATATTCTACTGCTGCCCGGACATTCATACGAACATGTACCTTTCAAAGAGAGCGTTTGTAGCTGTGGAATGACAGTGGCAGCTGTTTCCCCTCGCTCTTACTGCCGCCCTTGGTAGTGTAGAGGCTGGTATTCTCATTTTACACGCGGTAGTTGAGTGTGCAATTCTCTGTTGTGGAAAAGCGGAGTGTTTTGGAGCAGAAAGATGTGAAGTTCGGATGCTTCTGGAGTTCTTGTTGAAAAGTTCTGTGACGCGAGGAAGATGGTTTGCAGACTTTTCCACGCCTGTCTGGGTGACATTCTCAGCGCTGCAGAGGTTCCTGTGAAACGCCGCTCCCATGTTTTGGTACGAATTCATTTGGTTTCATTCCCGCTGCTTCCGTTTGTTGGGATTGCAGATTGGGTCCAACGGATGGAATCCGTGGATGAGTGCCCTGCTTCCAGGAATTGTCTGGCTGTCTTCTGCTTGCCCTGTCCTATTATTGTTGTGCTATTCTAGTCGAATGTGTCGCCCTTGCCGTTTGTACGTATTGCTACTAGGGACTGCTGGACTGACGTCCACACAAATTCTTTGCCAAGAACCAACATCCACACACCTTCATTCGCAGATGCATGGCACACAAAGTTCGCAACGAGGATATGCTTTGAGGTAATTTTTAAATCATGCTTCCCTGTATTAAAAACAATTCTGGAAAACGGTATCCAGACTTCTCCGAACACTCGGACTTATGAGAGCACAGAAACCGAGAGCCTCACTCAGACAACAACTCACGAGAAAACCAGGCCCAATCCGCATCATGTGCAGGTCAAACGTGGTTGACGAGATTCCACGCAGGGATTGCACGAAACACGACATGGGAGAAAGAGGCTGACAACTAGAGAGCTGCATTCATAATTTCATCTGGACTGTAAACGCCTCGGACAGCTGTTCCTTGCAGTTATGCACAGAATATTGAATGTCTCTGATTCCAGGGCATGGAACCCGGATGATATGACAGTCTGCAACACTGGCTACTTCCTTGTGTGAGGTAACTCCTGATGGAACACATGTAACACTCTATTGCTCATTGAGAAATATATCCAAAATAGGAGCTCATATCAGCATTTCCGTTGTCTTTCTGGTGCTGTCCCTGACATGCTTTGTGGCACTGCACGTATTCTATGTTTCCCGAGGGTTCTGCACATGCTTCCACGATCGTATTATGGGCAGTAATCTGCATTTTCGCTTCAATAACGGGTGTGTGAAGAGTAAAGGATCAATTAACATTGTAAGATGGTATACAGAGGCCTGTGAAATATCGAAGTTTTAATGACATCTATGCAATGGTTAGAGATTACCTTGATTCAGGAAATAAGGATGTAAAGTCTGTTTGGCTGGAGTTGAGGAACAGTGAGGAATGAACTCACAAGCATGTGTAGGTTACAAGCCCACTCGCAGTAACCACAAAGCGAAATAAATCGTACAAGGAAAAAATATTGTGTGTGAGTGACAAAAATGGCAATAGTCATGCGTGATCTTAACTTCCCATCTAAAACTCTCGGTTCCATTGGAAAAAGGTTTGGAGAACCATAATCAAAATAATCGCACATGTCCCATAAAACATCACGAAGGATATCTTGCTAATTGATTACTCTACTGGTGACTTAATTTTCCTATTTTCTTGGGGACCATCTCTTTAATTGTGAGCATCAGAAAAAGGCTTTCTTTTGCCAGCAAGAAATAAATATGTGATTAACCTTTGTTCGTTTCATGTATAAGAACACTGAGACTCCTCTGCACCGCACTTCTTTGCATTTCTATCGATTTTAATAGTAGCGTGTCTTTTGATTCTTCACAACAAAGTATATGACCGCGCATTCCCGACATGAAACTGCATCTGCCAAGACTACTCCAATTGTTGGCGGGAATCCTGAGGAACAGAATGTACATCTATTTGGAAAGGCAAGGTTTGATTCGGGACAGTTAATATGGATTTGTGCGTGGGAAATCATGTCTCACAAATTTGATTGAGTTTTTTGAAGAAGTTACAAAGAAGATTGATGAGGGCAGAACAGTAAATGTGATCTATATGGACTTCAGTAAGGCGTTCAACAATGTTCACCATAGGAGACTGATTGGCAAGGTTAGATCTCATGTAACAGCAGTGGACCTAACACCGACCATTGTGGTATGCCGCCAGTACCTGGACACCAAGAAGAACATGTTCCATCAACTACAACAATGTTTTCTATTGGCAAGCCAATTACTGATCAAAGCTGCAATCTCTCCCACAATTCCATTCCACCGCATTTTGTATAATAGCCTATTGTGGGGAACCTTATCAAACAACTTTCTGAAACCCATATACACCACATCAACCGGTTTACTGTCATCTCCCTGTTTGGTCACTTTGTCAAAAAAGTCAATAAGATTCGCTAGGCAAGGCCGACCCATCACAAAACCGTGCTGACTGTCCCTGATCAGATTATTCTCTTCTAGATGGTCATAAATCCTATCTATAATAACCTTTTCCAACACGTTACCAACAACTGCAGTGAGACTCACTGGTCTGTAATTACCAGGGTTGTCTCTACGACACTGTTTGAACACGGGGAACAACATATGCTATGCTCCATTCCACAGGCACTATTCATGTAGACAACGATGATTTGACGATTGACGAGAAAGGCTCATCAATCTCTTCCCTTGCTTCCTAGAGGATCCTAGGACAGATCCCATCCGGCCCAGGGGACTTGTCTGTTATATCACTCTCCAGTATTTCTATCACCTAAACCTTGTGAACCTCAATCTCTACTACTCTAGACGCAAGTATCTCAGTATCTTCCTCGCTAACATTTTAATTTTCTATAGCGAACACTGTCGAAAAATATTTATTTAGCGCTTCCACTATCTCCTCTGACTCCACACACAACTTCCCACTATAATCCTTGATTGTTCCAAATTTAACTCTCGTCATTCTTTTATTCTTGGCATACCTATGGAAAGCCTTAGGGTTAACCCTGAACCTATCTGCCAACAACTTCTCATGTCTCCTCCAGGCTCTTCTCAGCTCTCTGTTTAGGTCTTTCCTGATACCGTTGGAACCCTCGAACGCTCTAACTGAGTTTTCACATTTTGTCCTAACATAAGACTTCTTGTTCTTCTTGACCAGGGATTCCACTTCCTTAGTAAACCACGGCTCACGCGTTCTATATCTTCCTCCCTGCCTGACAGGTACATACTCATCGAGGACACACAGGAGCTTTTCCTTGAATAAGCTCCACAGTTTAATGTGCTCACCCCCTGCAGTTTCATACAACTTTCTACGCTTCCTAAGTCTTACCTCGATACATCGTAATTTCCCTTCCACCAGTTGAAACTCTTGCTCCGTGGAGTACACCTATCCCTTTCAATCACGAAAGTAAACCTGAGAGAATTGTGATCGCTGTCTCCAAAGTGCTCACCTACTTCCGAATCTAAAACCTGGCCAGGCTGGTTACCCAGTACTAAATCGAAAGTGGCTTCGTCCCTTGAAGGCATGTCTACATACTGAGTCAGGAAGCCCTCATGCACACACTGGACAAAAACTGACCCATCTATAGTACTCGTACTGTCGTGATCCCAGTCAATATTCAATGTCTCAGATCAGTTCCTGTCCCGAGAACATCAGAGTCAATGTCCCGTTCTCTACTCGGTCCGACAGTTCACACTTCTTCATTCTCCTCTGATTCCATTTCCCAAAGAGTTTCTCAAGATTTCCAAAGCTGGAGCCTAAATTATATGGTTTGCTTCTTAAATATTTATCGAACTTCAACTGACAATATTTTTCACAGTATCTCTTCACAATCCTCTGGCTTGCACCATGTCCAGGGATGAGAAGTCCCGTTTGGTGGAGAGATTCCCGAGTCTGGTGAGTTTCACTTTGGAACAAAGATGGTTAAGTGGCAGTTTTCTGCGGTTGTTTGTAATGATGGGAGAGGAAGCGGTTGGGAATGAGCACTTTGACGAGCAGGAGGAAGTGTTGCCATTGACCCGAGTCAGAGAACAGTGGACAGGGATTAAAGGAATCTAATGAAAAGCAGCACTTCTGCTTCGGACGTTCAATAACAACTGCAGAAACCTGATGTGTCGAGCAGTGTATCTGGAAAGAGAAACAGAGATAATGTTTTAAATATAGAACATTTCTGATGAAGAACTCGAGTTTCCCAAATCGAATCAAATTACCGGCCTGGTTTGCAAAATAGGTTTTCTGAACTTTGAGCGAAAATTGTTCCAGCAGGAAAGCTTCCATAACGGAGTCATCAGGATTCGATCCTACGTGGGCACACCCCAAACAATTTCGAATACATCGCCTTAACCACTCGGCCAAGACTACAGACAATGCTTGGTTGAGCATTGACCAAATCAGCCGTGATCTCATTGAAAGCTCTCGCTGACTTGATGAGCGAAATGCTTCCATCTCCTTTCATACCTTTGCTGTCATTTGTAAGCTGCGAGACACCAATGTAAAAGAAGAAAAGCACAAAGGTAGGAAAAGATATTTGCAGGGAAACTGAGTCAAAATTATTTATTGAAAGGAAACTCACACTTGGCAATTTGCTAGCTCTCTTTGCGAACATGACCAGCAGAGGTAAGCAAGGGAGCTATTTATCTGAGTATTCTTAACATGAAACAAACAAAGGTTAGTGACATATTCATTTCTTTTTCTGGCGAACGAAATGTTCTTTCCTGATGTTTACAAAGCAAGAGATGGTTCCCAATAAAAGACAGAGATTAAGTTGCATGTAGATATATTTCAATGTGACATGATTCATTTTCAGTCCCTAATTACCCCAGAGATGGAGGGGTTGAGTTACGTTTCTTCACTCTTCAACTCCTCAGCATGGAGGTACAGACATGAAACCGCTAGAGATGGAGTTATTGAATTGGGAACCTGAGACACTGAAGGAACTAGGCAAAAGTGAGGACTGCAGATGCTGGAAACCTGATTTTAGAGTGATGCTGCAAAAGCACAGCAGGTCAGGCAGCATCCGAAGAGTAGGAAAGTCGACGTTTCTATTACTAGACTTGCTGCGTTCCACAAACAATTTTCGTTTTTGGCTCAGATTTCCAGGAACTGCAGCTATTTGTTTTATGTTCACCTTCATAATGTTTATGACACAACCAGTGACCTGCTAGCATCGGAAAATTGGCAGAAGTACTGATACACCGATATGTTTGCTGAACATACAACCATTCCATGAGCGGGCATACGATCGGGGTCACGGTGCTGAGAATACCGAATCCTCACATGTAAATAACAAGACAAGGCGATAGATACTATCGCATTTGGTGTAAATAAAACACCATTTCTGCACATTTTCGTTGCAGATTAGTTTCAGCTTGTCTTCGAAGATTTATCAAGTGGGAAAAGGCCATTCCGCCCGTGTGCATTGCGGCTAATCAGAGAACCATCTATTCTAGTCGCAGTTTCCACCTTTGGCCCAAAGTTTGATCATGGTGTCATGCAGAAATTCAGCGAGTTCACACAGACATTTTTGTGTGTGCAGAATGATTTGCCACATTTAAGGCAAATTCAATGGCATCCGAATGGTTATTTAGACAGGAAGGGTTCGGAGAGATAAGGAACGTATTTTGGCAAATATGGTTCAATTAATTTCGGTTACCTAGTCAGCAGGGACAGGTTCGATAGTCGGGTATCTTTCCATGCTCGGCAACTTTGATGTGCCCCAGCAGCTGACACCAGTTTTAATGGAGCATTTGCAAAAAAATACACTCTATTTGTTACGCAGTCAGCGCATTTGCCTCTTTTTGTGGAGGGTGGATGGGACGAGCTGACCCAGCGATGAAGCTCTTTCCGGACTTTTGCTGCCAATGACCATTCGTTTGGCACCTTCCCAACTTTGCCATCAAAGAGTTTGGCTGAAGAATAATACCGCACGGATAATATTATCCCCCTCAGCTCTCCAACGAATCCAGAAACTGACAGCTCTTCATGTGGAACAGTAGCAAAACAGAAAGGATGGACCATTGCCAGACACACCGAAGCATGCAGTGCAAGCCGATTATGTCATGAACTGCTCAGAGAAATAGCAGCGAGGCAAATCAGGACATCCTGGAGATTTAGTGCATTGCCAATTCACAGGAAGTGCTCACAGACATAAAACAAAACGGAACAGCAATAACCCATGACAAATGAAGTTTACCAATTGCACTCGTGATGAAATTAGGTCAACAATGCGCTGATGACTCCATCTGATCGAGAGGACCAATCACCAGCCCCCTTCACCAGGACAGTAATGAAGGAAATGCGAGAAATACAAAAAACATTTCTCATCGCGATTGCCAACCTGTTCGCCACTGCAACAACAAAAACGGCGAGCAGATACAATGCAGAATCTGGTTTCATATCAGCAATGAAATAGTGATATCCACTCAACAGTGAACAAAGGAAATTGTCTGAAATATGAATACCCAGCGCAGGCTACTTGGTTCCCCGATTATACTGCTGCACAGACTTTCATATTTAAAGGTACCTTTCAAAGAGAGTGTTTGTGGCTGTCCATATGACAATGGACATTGTTGCCATCGCTCTCACTGCCATTATTGATCGTGTTGGGTTTGGCATCCTCACCTTGCACGCGGGAGTTCAGTGCACAATTCTCTGCTGTGAAAAATCGGAGTGCTTTGGAGCAGAAAGATGCGAAGCTCGTGTGCTTCATGGAGATGTTGTTGGAATGTTTTGCGGTGCTGGGAAGTGGGATCCTCACAGTTCTGGGTAACATCCTCAGGGTTGCAGAGCCTGTTGTGAAGCCTACTGTCCTGTGGCGGTTGGAATTGATTTAGTTTCAGTGCCGCTGGGTCCGGTTGTTGGTGTTGCAGATTGGATCCTGATCAATGTGTTTATTGATGGAATCCATGGATGGGTGCTCTGCTTCTAGAAATACTCTGGCTGCCTTCTGATTGCCATGTCCTATCACTGTTGAGCTGCTCTCAAGGATGCTTGCTGTCTGTACGTATAGCTACTCGGGACAGCTGGCCATGGCAATTCGTGACGGCCACACAAATTCTTTGCCAAGAATATGTATCCCACAACTGCATTCCCAGATGTCTGGCACACTAACTTGTCAACTAGGATATGCCAGAAAGCAATTGAAACACCATGCTCCCTTTATTAAAATAAATTTCTGGAAACTGATTGCCAGACTCCTCTGAACACTCGGATTTATGACAGCACATAAACCAACAGCCTCGCTGAGGGAAAGCACACCAGAAAACAATATCCAATGCCCATCTTGTGCAGGACAAATGTGGTTGTCAAGATTCCACGCAGGGACTGCACGAAACACTATATCGGAGAAACAGTCGGACAACTAGCGAGCTGCAATCATGAACTTCAACCAGCCCGTATACGCCACGGGCAGCTGTTCTTGTAGTTGTATGTAGGGCATTGATTCTGATTCAGGGGCTTGGACCGTCTGCAGCGCTGGTTAATTCCTTGTGTTGTAACTACTGTTGGAACATATGCAAAACTCGATTGCTCATTGAGAAGTACATCCAAAATATTAGCCGAGAGAAGTATTTTGGTGGTTTTTCTGGTGCTGTTCCTGTCATGCCTCTGGAACTGGACTTATTGTGTGCTTCCTGACGGTTCGGTGCATGCTTCCGTGATCGTATTTTGGGCAGAAACCTGCGTTTTAGCTTCAATGACGTGCGTTTGCAAACCTGGTACACCTCCCTGTATTTTGTTATCTCTTATTGTGTGCAATTGCAACACGGCAAATCATTAATTTACATTGGAAGGTGACAAACGGAGGCGTGTGAAATGCCAAGGTATTAGTGACATTTATCCAATGGTTGCATATTACTTTGATTCAGGAGATAAGGATGTAAAACGTGTTTGTGTAGAAATGAGGAACGGTGAGGAAAGAAGTCATCCGCAGGTGCAGTTTACAAGGGCATTCGCAGTAACCACTACGTGCAAGAAAAAATCTACACGTGAGTGATAAAAGATGGCAATAGTTACGGGTGATCTTAGTTTCCCATCTCCCACTCACGGTTCAATGGTAAAAAAAAGTTTGGATAACAATAATCAATAAATCATTTATGTCCCAGAGAACAACGCGAGCCATATTTTGGTCATCGATTAGTTTACAGCTGACTTAGTCTCTGTCTTTTCTTGGAAACCATCTCCTTTGTTGTGACCATCAGGAAAGACATGACTTTTGGCACAAAGAAAATGAAGATTATGTCACTAATCTTTGTTTGTTTCATGCCCAAGTACAATCAGACGACCTTGATCAACTCTGCTAGTCATGCTAGCAAAGAAATCTGGAAAAATGCCAAGTGTGATTTTTCTCTCAATAAATAATTTTAATTAAGTTTGACTGAAACCACCTCTCCCGAAAGTTGTGCTTTTCTTCTTTTAAAATGGTGTCCAGCATCTTCCAAATGACGGCAAAGATACGAGAGCAGATGGAAGCAATTTAGCCTATTACATCAGACATACTGAGACAGCATTGCGCGCGTGTAGTCATGGCCGCGTGCTACAGGCGATGGATTAGGAATTCTTTGGGGCTTCACTCCGCTGGTTCGAATCCTGCTGGCTCCGTTTTCAGTGATGTCATGCTGGACGAGTTTTCACTCATAGTTCAGAAACCTCGTCTCAACAAACAAAACCAGTCAGTTGATTAGACTTAGCAAACTCAAGTTATTAATCAAAAATGCAACACACTTAAAAGATTATCTCCGTTGCTTTTTCACAGTTACTGCCAGACCCATCGAGATTTTGCAGTATTCTTTGAATGTACTGTGCAGAAATGCTGCTTTTGAATAGATTCCTTTTACCCCTGTCCTCCGTTCATTAACTCTGGTCAGTGGCAACACTTCCCCCCGCTCGTCGAAGAGCTAATCCCCACCACTAATTTTCCCATCATTACAAATAACCGCAGGAAATTGCTGACAAACCATCTTTGCTCCAAAGCGAAACTCACCAACATCGAGAATCCCTCCACAAAACGGGAATTCTCATCCCTGGACATGGTGAAATACAGACGATTGTGAACAGATTTTGGGAAAATATTGTCACTTGTCAGGTAAAAAAATGTTAAGGAGGTAAAGCACGTCACCCAGTCTCCAGCTTCGTGAATTTTCAGAAACTCTTTGGGAAAAGGACTCAGAGGAGAAGGAAGAAGGGTGAATTGTCAGACTGATCGGAAACAGTCAGGACAACTTCCCGTTCTTTAAGTGGACGCGACATTGATACTGATGTTCTCAGGACATGAACTGATTGGAGATATTGAAGTAACTCTCGGTCCTGTACATGAGGAATACAAACCTCATATGGACACTGGGACAATGAAAATACTCGATTCCACACAAGATACTGAGAGGTTCGAAGAGAGATATTCCCGATTAGAGCAGAGCTGGTTCCCAGTAACATGGGTGTGTCTGTCGTGGATGGGATCAGACTGTTCCCATGTCTCCATTATGAATGTCTCAGTCCTTATTTCATAGAACATAGAAGATTAGATTAGATTACATTACAGTGTGGAA
>NW_025214390.1:40982-42824 GCF_004010195.1 Chiloscyllium plagiosum | reverse complement strand
GGAACAGTGTGTGAACGAGTGAGTCCCGGAACAGTGTGTGAACAGTGAGTCCCGGTACAGTGTGTGAACCGTGAGCCCTGGAACAGTGTGTGAACTGTGAGTCCCGGTACAGTGTGTGCACAGTGAGTCCCGGAACAATGTGTGAACAGTGAGTCATGGAACAGTGTGTGAACAGTGAGTACCGGAACAGTGCGTGAACAGTGAGTCCCGGAACACTGTGTGAACAGTGAGTCCCGGAACAGTGTGTGAAGATTGAGTCCCGGAACAATGTGTGAACAGTGAGTCTCGGAACAGTGTGTGATGAGTGATCCCCGGAACAGTGTGTGAACAGTGAGTACCGGAACAGTGTATGAACAGTGAGCCCATGAACAGTGTGTGAACAGTGAGTAACGGAACAGTGTGTGAACAGTGAGTCCCAGAACAGTGTGTGAACAGTGAGTACCGGAAGAATGTGTGAACAGTGAGCACAGGAAGCGTGCATGGGGAGTGAGTCCCGGAACAGTGTGTGAACAGTGAGTAGTGGAAGAGTGTGTGAACAGTGAGCCCAGAACAGTGTGTGAACAGTGATTCCAGGAACAGTGTGTGAACAGTGAGCCCATGAACAGTGTGTGAACAGTGAGTACCGGAACACTGTGAGAACAATGAGTACCGCATCAGTGTGTGAGCAGTGAGTACCAGAACGCTGTGTGAACAGTGAGTACCGGCACAGTGTGTGAACAGTGAGTCCCGGAACAGTGTGTGAGCAGTGAGTCCCGGAACAGTGTGTGAGCATTGAGTCCCGGAACAGTGTGTGAACAGTGAGCACCGGAACAGTTGTGAACAGTGAGTCCCGGAAGAGTATGTGATGAGTGATCCCAGGAACAGTGTGTGAACAGTGAGTACCGGAACAGTTGCGAACAGTGAGTCCCGGAACAGTGTATGAACAGTGAGCCCATGAACTGTGTGTGAACAGTGAGTAACGGAACAGTGCGTGAACAGTGAGTCCCAGAACAGTGTGTGAACAGTGAGTACCGGCACAATGTGTGAACAGTGAGCACAGGAACTGTGCATGGGCAGTTAGTCCCGGAACAGTGTGTGAACAGTGAGCCCATGAACAGTGGGTGAACAGTGAGTAACGGAACAATGCGTGAACAGTGAGTCCCGGAACAGTGTGTGAATAGTAAGTATCGGAACAGCGTTTGAAAAGTGAGTCCCGGAACAGTGCGTGCACAGTGAGTCCTGGAACAGTGTCTGAACAGTGAGCCTGGAACAGTTGTGAACAGTGAGCCTGGAACTGTGTGTGAACAGTGAGTCCTGCAACAGTGTGTGAAGAGTGAGCCCGGGAACAGTATGTGAACAGTGAGTCCCGTAACAGTGTATGAACAGTGAGCCCGGAACAGTGTGTGAACAGTGTGTCCCGGAACAGGGTGTGAACAGTGTGTACTGGAACAATGTGTGTACAGTGAGCCGCGGTACAGTGTGTGAACAGTGACTCCCGGAACAGTGTGTGAACAGTGAGTACCGGAATAGTGTGTGAAGAGTTAGTCCTGAACAGTGTGTAAACAGTGAGTACCCGAACAGTGTTTAAACAGTGAGCCCAGGAACAGTGTGTGAATAATGAGTACAGGAACATTGTGTGAACAGTGAGTACTGGAAGAGTGTGTGAACAGTGAGCCCTAGAACAGTGTGTGAACAGTGAGCCCCGGAAAAGTGTGTGAAGAGTGAGTCCCGAAAAGTGTGTGAACAGTGAGAACCGGAACTGTGAGAGGACAGTGAGCCCCAGAACAGTGTGTGAACAGTGAGCCCCGGAAAAGTGTGTGAAGAGTGAGTCCCGAAAAGTGTGTGAACAGTGAGAACCGGAAC
>NW_025214390.1:38114-40129 GCF_004010195.1 Chiloscyllium plagiosum | reverse complement strand
GAACAGTGTGTGAACAGTGAGTAGCGGAACAGTGTGTGAACAGTGAGTACCGGAACAATATGTGAACAGTGAGCACAGGAACCGTGCGTGGGCAGTGAGTCCCAGAACAGTGTGTGAACAGTGAGTAGCGGAACAGTGTGTGAACAGTGAGTCCCGGAACAGTGTGTGAACAGTGAGTCCCGGAACAGTGTGTGATGAGTGAGTCCCGGAACAGTGTGTGAACAGTGAGTAGCGGAACAGTGTGTGAACAGGGAGTACCGGAACAGTGTATGAACAGTGAGCCCATGAACAGTGTATGAACAGTGAGTCCTGGAACAGTGCGTGAACAGTGAGTCCCAGAACACTGTGTGAACAGTGAGTACCGGAACAATGTGTGAACAGTGAGTACCGGAACAATATGTGAACAGTGAGCACAGGAACCGTGCGTGGGCAGTGAGTCCCAGAACAGTGTGTGAACAGTGAGTAGCGGAACAGTGTGTGAACAGTGAGCCCAGAACAGTGTGTGAACAGTGAGTCCCGGAACAGTGTGTGAACAGTGAGTACCGGAACAGTGTGTGAACAGTGAGCCCATGAATAGTGGTTGAACAGTGAGTAACGGAACAGTGCGTGAACAGTGAGTCCCGGAACAGTGTGTGAATAGTAAGTATCGGAACAGCGTGTGAAAAGTGAGTCCCGGAACAGTGCATGCACAGTGAGTCCTGGAACAGCGTCTGAACAGTGAGCCTGGAACAGTGTGTGAACAGGGAGTCCTGTAACAGTGAGTGAACCGTGAGCCCCGGAACAGTGTGTGAACAGTGAGTACCGGAACAGTGAGTGAAGAGTGAGCCCAGGAACAGTGTGTGAACAGTGAGTCCTGTAACAGTGTATGAACAGTGAGCCCGGAACAGTGTGTGAACAGTGTGTCCCTGAACAGGATGTGAACAGTGTGTACTGGAACAATGTGTGTACAGTGAGCCGCGGAACAGTGTGTGAACAGTGACTCCCGGAACAGTGTGTGAACAGTGAGTACCGGAACAGTGTGTGATGAGTTAGTCCCGAACAGTGTGTGAACAGTGAGTACCCGAACAGTGTTTAAACAGTGAGCCCAGGAACAGTGTGTGAATAATGAGTACCGGAACATTGTGTGAACAGTGAGCCCTAGAACAGTGTGTGAACAGTGAGCCCCGGAAAAGTGTGTGAAGAGTGAGTCCCGAAAAGTGTGTGAACAGTGAGAACTGGAACAGTGAGAGGACAGTGAGCCCCAGAACAGTGTGTGAACAGAGAGCCCCGGAACAGCGCTTGCACAGTGAGTTCTGGAACAGTGTGTGAACAGTGAGTCCTTGAATAGTGTGTGAACAGTGAGTCCACTAACAGTGTGTTAACAGTGAGCCCAGGAACAGTGTGTGAACAGTGAGTCCCGGAACAGTGTGTGAATAGTAAGTACCGGAACAGCGAGTGAAAGGTGAGTCCTGGAACAGCGCGTGCACAGTGAGTCCTGGAACAGTGTCTGAACAGTGAGCCTGGAATAGTGAGTGAACAGTGAGTCCTGGAACAGTGTGTGAACAGTGAGTACCGGAACAGTGTCTGAACAGTGAGTACCGGAACAGTGTCTGAACAGTGAGTACCGGAACAGTGTGTGAACAGTGAGTACCGGAACAGTGTTTGAACAGTGAGTACCGGAACAGTGTGTGAACAGTGAGCACCGGAACAGTGTGTGAACAGTGAGCCCGGAACAGTGTGTGAACAGTGAGTCCCGGAACAGTGTGTGAACAGTGAGTCCCGAACAGTGTGTGAACAGTGAGTAACCAAACAGTGTTTAAACAGTGAGCCCAGGAATAGTGTGTGAATAATGAGTACCGGAACATTGTGTGAACAGTGAGTACTGGAAGAGTGTGTGAACAGTGAGCCCTAGAACAGTGTGTGAACAGTGAGCCCCGGAAAAGTGTGTGAAAAGTGAGTCCCGAAAAGTGTGTGAACAGTGAGAACCGGAACAGTGAGAGGACAGTGAGCCCCAGAACAGTGTGTGAACAGTGAGC
>NW_025214390.1:37207-38081 GCF_004010195.1 Chiloscyllium plagiosum | reverse complement strand
AGTGTGTGAACAGTGAGTCCCGAACAGTGTGTGGACAGTGAGTCCCGGAACAGTGTGTGAACAGTGAGCCCCAAAACAGTGTGTGAACAGTTAGCACCGGAACAGTGTGTGAACAGTGATCACCGGAACCGTGCGTGGGCAGTGAGTCCCGGAACAGCGCATGCAAAGTTAGACCCGGAACAGTGTGTGAATCGTGAGCCCGAAACAGTGTGTGAACTGTGAGAACCGGAACAGTGTGTGGACAGTGAGTCCCGAAACAGTGTATGAACAGTCTGTACCGGAACCGTGTGTGAGCAGTGAGTCCCGGTACAGTGTGTGAACTGTGAGCCCCGGAACAGAGTGTGAACTGTGAGTCCCGGTACAGTGTGTGAACTGTGAGCCCCGGAACAGTGTGTGAACAGTGAGTCCCGGAACAGTGTGTGAACAGTGAGTCCCGGTACAGTGTGTGAAGATTGAGTCCCGGAACAGTGTGTGAACTGTGAGTCCCGGTACAGTGTGTGAACTGTGAGCCCTGGAACAGTGTGTGAACTGTGAGTCCCGGTACAGTGTGTGAACTGTGAGCCCTGGAACAGTGTGTGAACTGTGAGTCCCGGTACAGTGTGTGAACTGTGAGCCCTGGAACAGTGTGTGAACTGTGAGTCCCGGTACAGTGTGTGAACTGTGAGCCCTGGAACAGTGTGTGAACTGTGAGTCCCGGTACAGTGTGTGAACTGTGAGCCCTGGAACAGTGTGTGAACTGTGAGTCCCGGTACAGTGTGTGAACTGTGAGCCCTGGAACAGTGTGTGAACTGTGAGTCCCGGTACAGTGTGTGAACTGTGAGCCCTGGAACAGTGTGTGAACTGTGAGCCCCGGAACAGTGTGTGAACAGTGAGT
>NW_025214390.1:24642-32307 GCF_004010195.1 Chiloscyllium plagiosum | reverse complement strand
CTGAGCCCCAGTCCCTGGTGCAGATGTAAATGAGTCTGAGTGAACTGACTGGCCTGTGACTTACTGCTTTACCACACAGCAAGATCCATGTGCAAGAATTACACAGGTTTTACATCACAGAGGGAGTTGTTTTGGCCCATCATGCCTGTATCCAACTAAAAGATCCTGGTCCTGTCTGCTCCTCAGGATTAGCCCCGAATGGCTTCATTGAATCCCATTCCTGTGGAGACAGCTCCTCCACGAAACCCCACCCTTTGCCTCTCATGCTGTCCTCCATCTCTCTCGCAACAGCTCCTCCATCCCACATCATCCCACCTCCTCCACCCCACCACCCTTACCCATCCTCCATCCCAACCCCCGTCAAAAATCCCCAATAAACACCTCCCCTCTCTCCGGCGATCTCATTGTTGTCAATTCTCCCCCTCAGTAAGTCAGGGGCATGGTCACTCCCTGCCTCCCCTCACAGACTCACAGCTCCATGATGCAGAGACTAACCGGCCTTCTGAAGAGCCAGCAATCTGCGCTGTTTGCCTCAGAGACCTCCAAGATAATCTGCTCAAGGGTCCACACTGTGGAGCAGGACGAGACGTGCTCATGTTTCTTCTTCCAGAAGGTGCACTGGGAGGATGCTGCCTGGTTTGGAGAGAAGGTGTAACGAGGAAAGGCTGAGAGACTTTGGTCTGTTCTCATTGGAAAGAAGAAGACTAAGAGGGGATTTGATGTCGACATACAAGATGATCAGAATATTCGATAGGGTAGACAGTGACAGTCTTTTTCCTAAGATGATGATGTTAGCTTGTACGAGGGGCATAACTACAAATTGAGGGGTGATAGATTGAAGACAGGTGTCAGGCGTAGGTGTTTTTCTCAGAGTGTTTCAATGGTGTGGAATTCCCTCCCTGCCAATGTAGTTAACTCAGCCACATTAGGGAGATTTAAACAATCCTTGGATAAGCACATGGATGATGATGGGAAAGTGGGGGGGGGGGTGAGCTGAGGATAGTTCACAGGTCGGCGTAACATCGAGGGCCAGAGGGCCTGTTCTGCGCTGTATTGTTCTATGTTCTGTGATGCCAAGGGACCTGAGAAGTCTGGCACTCATTTCCAAGATGTCTTTGATGTAGGGGAGAGAGGCTCGGGTTTCTGGATGTGTTTTGTCTGATTGCTTGGGTTTGTTGCTGAGACATCAGTGGAGTGTGTTCATTGTGTACCCGTTCTTTTTTGAATACGCTGTACAGTTGGGTTTCCTCTGGTCTTCCTCATCCGTTTGTGCTGCAGCGTGTGGTGGCTCATTGAAATAACGCTCTGGTGCAGCTTTGTTTGTGGGTGTTGGGATGATTGCTTCTGTCGTTCCGTATTTGGTCCGTATCTGTTGTCTTTCTGTAGCTGCTGGTCTGAAGTTCCCCATTGACTGTTCGCTCTCCTGTGACATCTCGGAAAGATAGTTGTTGGTATTTTCCTCCCCTTTAGTGAATTTTATGCCACTAGCCACCAGGATACATGGACAGCAACTAGCCACAAAAAGACATGACCCTCTCTCGCTAGTATCCTTACATACAGATGAGGAAGGACACCACTTCAGCTGGGACAACACATCGATCCGAGGACAAGCCAAACAGAGACAGGCACGAGAAGCATGGAATTCCAACCGGAACTCTATCAACAAACACATTGACTTGGATCCCATCTACCAACCACTGGGAGGAAGAACAGGAAATGACATCACCACAGGAAATGGCATCACCAGCCAAAGGAAACCTTAACACATAAATAGAAAGTGGGACACAATGTCAGCGCTTCACTGGAGGCTCACTGCTGATGTTACCTAGTCTGGTGACGAAACATCTGAACATGAACCTTACACCTCAGCAAGCACATTTACATCCAGAATACAGATATTCTCAGTGTTTTAAACACTGATTCTGCGGAACATCAATCATAATGACATAACTAATAATTTCAAACGTCTCTATTAATTTGCATAGATCACGAGGAAAGACAACCAGAGGGTCAACAAAAATAAAACATTGGTTCCTGACAAGGATTGGGAAATATTTTTCAATTGTGACAATTACAAATGACTATTTGAATGGATCGCCATTCAGTACAAGAAGAAACCCGCTGTTTTAATAGATTTCAAATTATTAATTGATTCCCACATTGAGAGGATTTCTGATAAAATTCTCAATGTTATACAACAGAATTTTGCCATACGCAAGAATTTGCTGGGAGTTGGGGACTCCTAGAAATTCCCTTGCCCTACAACAACAGTTGCACCCCCCCAGCAGTTAATATGCAGTAAAGTGGAAAACTCAACCTCCCTAAAACCCAAGCAGTGACATTTCAACATTACAATGACAGAGAATAAATTTCATCCTTGCATAACATTCAGCGCAGTGTATTTTACAGCAGCAGTTAATACAGTTTCATAATGTTACTCACCCTGAAATACTATGAAGAGTAAAATGATGCGCGGTTATGAAGTGTAAGGATATGCCACTCACAGCATAAGGCAACACATCCGAGCAGGAGTAGACCATCTGAGCCGCTCCAACTTTGTTTTCCAACACTCAGGCCAGCCTTATCTCACTAACTGAGCTTTTACACCTGCATCTGACGGTCAGTCAGGGTGGCTGTAATGTCTTATCTCGTCTAGTTATTGCTATGCCGCTAAAGGAGCATTTTCTGCCAATCTCAGTTAAAGCAGACTTTGGTCAGTCAATTATGCAAATATAAGAGAATTAAAAGCCATTTTATGCAGTTCGTAGCAGAATTGTCAATTTGCAACCTAGAATCCATTTTCTCATAATATTTGCATTGAAAGCCATTTTATTGCCTCTTAAGTTATTAAGAGCATCAGTTAAGTGGTTGTTCCTGACAACAACTAGTTACCTCAGCCTATAGTCAAGTTTCAGACCCTCAACCGCAGTGATTAAAATTATTACTTTAATTTTGAAAGTGTATACATTCAAAGTTGTTTTTAACTGGTTTTCTTGCACTCAGAAGTTTGCGTTGATTTGTGAAAGAACACTAAGGTTTGAGCGATAAGCGCTGGTGAGGGAAACCGGGGCTGTTTTTTTCTGGAGGCTGAGGGGAGACTTGATAGAGGCAACAATAGAGTCAGAATCTTCCCCAGAGGCAAAATGTCTAAAACTAGGGATCATGTATTTAAGGTGAGAAGGGGAAAGTTCAAAGGAGATGTGAGAGGCCAGTGTGTTCGCAGAGAGAGTGGTCAGAGTGTGGAACGCTCTGCCAGGGGTGGTGGTGGGGACAGGTACGTTAAGGGAGATTAAGGGGCTATTAGTTAGGCACATGAATACACAAGGGATGGAGGATGATGGGCCAAAGACAGGCTCCACCTTCCTGTAATGTGGGGACCAGAATTGAACACAATACTCGAAATGTGGCCTAACCAAAGTCTTATAAAGCTGCGACATGACAACTAGACTCTTGTGCTCAGTTCCCCAACCAATTAAGGCAAGCATGCCTTAGGCCTTCTTTACTGCCCTATGTGCTTGTGAGGGCCGCTTTCAGGGAGCTATGGACTTGAACCCCAAGATCCTTCTGTGCATTAATGCTGTTCAGGGTCCTGCCATTAACTGGATATTTTCCTTAATATTTGACCGACCAAAGTGCAGCACCTCACACTTACCCGGATTAAACTCCACCTCCCATTTCTCCGCCCATATCCTTAACTGGTCTATATCCCACTGTATCCTTTGATAACCTCCCACACTATCCACATCTCCCCCCTCCCTGATTTCTGATGTGAAGTGCCCCCCAATGACAGCATGCAGCATCCCACTGTCCCTGAGCTCGGCTTTGGGGCCAGTTTGGTAACTGTGGTGGAGGACAGACCAGAAACATAACAACAGACCCCCTGGTGTTGCCAGGTTCATGGGATCAGGAACAGCTCAGTCGCTGTGTAAGTGGTGCCCTCTGTCCTGTCAGTGCAGACCTCTGAGTAATCTAAGCAGGATAGTTCAACCAGAATCCGAGAGTTACACAGCACGGAAACAGACCCTTCGGCTCAACCAGTCTGTGCTGACCATATTCCCAAACTAAACCAGTCCAGCCTGCTCCTGTCCCATGTCCCTCCCAAACCTTTCCTATTCATGTACTTGTACCACAGCCTCATTCCTGATGAACGGATCTTGCCCGAGACGTTGATTCTCCTGCTCCTTCTGATCCTGCCTGACCTGCTGTGCTTTTCCAGCACCACACTCTTCGACTCCGAACTTCAGCATCTGCAGTCCTCACTTTATCCTGCTATTCACGTCCTTATCCAAATGTCTTTTAAACGTTGTCACTGTGTCCACATCCACCACTTCCTCATTCCACACGCAAACTGCCCTCTGTGTAAACAATTTGCCCCTCGTGTCTTTTTCAAATCTCACCTTAAAAATGTGCCCTTTTGTCTTGAAATCCCCCCATTCTCTGGAAAAGGCAACTACCATTAACCCTATTTGTACCCCTCATGGTGGTTTTAACTGTCAAGTTGTAGGTATTCCTCAGTCACAGAATTTTGTTTGTTTAATTCGTACTGAAAATGCTTGGAAATACAGCAACATCTTGACGATATCCAGGTTGGGGCTGGCAGGGTGCAAGTAACATCGAGGCCACACGAGTGCCAGGCCCGGACCAGCTCCAAAAAGGGAGAGTCTAACAGTTGCACCCTGACATGAAAGATCCAGACTCAGTCAGAAGTTGGAGGCACGATGTCTGTGTTTAACGTCATGGGGTGCACTGACCATGTTGGAGATAACACGGGGTTTTTGACAGCTGCTACATGGTCACATGTGCTCAGTTTCCAGGGAATGTTAGGTACAAGATGCTGTTGTTTAGATGGGGAAGGTCTAAAGTGACAAACGAGTCTATTAATGAACACTGGCAGGAGGGAGACAAGACGCCGAGGTCTCAGACAGGAAACTGCGTTGAAATATCCTGCCAAATAATGTGGACATCATCAGATTGGACTGAACTCCAACGCCATTAAAGATTCCGAACCCATGACGAGGAACATCGAACAGGATCTCAGGAATAATTCCAGACATGAAGATCTTCAGTGATGTGGATCAACTGGAGAGCTTGGGAATGTCTTCCTTGGAGGAGAAGGTTCCAAACAGACTTGATCGGGGTGTTGGGAACCATGAGACAGTGAGATGAGAGTGACAGCCCTTGACATGATTCGTCCGAGCGTGGCATCACGTAGCCCTGGCAAAACTGGAATCAATTGGTATTGGGGGGCACACTCTCCACTGGTTGGGGTCAGACCTGGCACAGGGGAAGATGGTTGTGGTTGTGGGAGGGTCAGTCATATCAGCTCCAGGACATCTGTACAGGAGTTCCTCAGCACAGAGTCCTCGGCTCCAACCAACTTGAGCTGCTTCATCAATGACCTTCCCTCCATGATAAGGTTCGAATATGGGATGTTCGCTGATAATTGCACAGTGTTCAGTGATTCCTCAGATACTGAAGCAGTCAGTGTTCAACTGGGACAAGATCTGGACAATATCCAGGCTTGCGCTGACAAGTGGCAAGTAACATCTGTGCCACACAAATGCCAGGCTATGACCATCTCTCATCAGAGACATTCCAACCATTAATACCACGACCATTACTGAACCCCAACATCCTGGGGATTACCATTGACTAAAAAAACCACTGGATTTGATAGATACATAAGTGCAGAGGCCACAAGAGCAGGTCAGAGGCTGGGAATACTGCAGCGTGTAAAATCTCCATGGAATACTCCCCACTTGCCCTGGATGGGGGCAGCTCCAACAACACTCAGGTAACATGACCGGGTCCCGGAAAAACCAGCTCCCACTTGATTGGTACGACATCCATAAACATCCCCTCCCTCCCCCACCGACGCTCAGTAGCAGCAGATGCACTGCAGAAATTCACCAAAGATGCTCAGGCTGCACCTTCCAAACCCACGGTCAATTCCATCTCGAAGGACAAGGGGCAGCAGATACATGGAAACACCCCCCCCCTGCAAGTTACCCTCTGAGTCATTCCCCATCCTGACTTGGAAACATATCACTGTTTCTTCAGTGTCGTTGGGTCAGAATCCTGAAATCGCCTCCCACAGGGCGACGTAGGTCTACATGGACTGCAGCAGGCCAAGAAGGCAGCTCACCCCCACCTTCTCAAGGGGGCAGCTAGGGACGGGGCTATCAGTGTGGATCGGCCAGTGATGCCCTCCATACAGCATTTAAAAGGCATCTGGATGGGAATGTGAATAGAAAGGGTTCAGAGGGATATGGGCCAAGTGCTGGCAAGTGGGACTGGATTAATTGAGGATATTGGGTCGGCATGGACGAGTTGGGTCAAAGGGCCTGTTTCCTTGCAGACTATCTCTATGACTCTTGAATATAGGGGACTGGTATAGGTCAGTGAGTGTCTGAAAGAGCCAGCACAGACATAATCCAGGGTCTGCAGCATGGGAACACGCCCAGCAGCACAATCTGCCCCTGCTGCCCTGTGTTCACAATTAATCGAGATACGTTTGCCAGCGTTTGGTTCATATCCCATGCACCCAATCACATCCATGTCCGTGTCTCAATGTTTCTTCAATGATTAATTTGTTCACGCTTCCATTGTGACTGTTCCGGACCCTCACCACCTTCTGCATGAAAGAATTGTCCCCTCTGGACACTTTTGTATCTTTTCCCTTAAACCTGTGCCCTCTATATTTAGACTCCCCGACAATGGGGGAAAGCTAACAGCCTTATCTATGCCTCTCATTGTTTTATAGACCTCTGTAAGGTCACCCCCTCAGTCTCTAATACTCCAGGTATAATTGGCCCAGCCGAGCCTAGCCTTTTAGCTCAAATCCTCCAATCCAGGTAGCATCCTCGTAAATCTTTTCTGCACTCTTTCTAGTTTCATAATATCCTTTCTATAGTGGGGCGACCAGAACTGCACGCAGTTTTCCAAATGTGGCCTCATCAACGTCAAGTACAAAGATGAACCAACTCCTGTAATTGAAGATGAAATGCTGGAACAGTCCCATGTTGGAGTCTAAAGCCTCAATCAGGTTACACATCCCCACTGGAACCTTTTGTGATATTAAGGAAGATGGAAACTGTCTCGCAGAGACAGGAAATTGGGAAACAGAATAACTTTTAGGAGTGAAATTCAGAAAGGCATCTTCTAATGAGGAAAAATGCAGAAACTTCCATTGGCTCCATTACAGGGCCTGCGGATCAGCAGCCAATTAAAGAAGCCTGTTCAGTTTACGAAGAAATTGTGAACCAATCCCCTCGGACTCTCAGCTGTGGCTGAGAAAGCCTCTGCCAATCCAAAGCCTCGTTCATGGCACATCACCCACTCTCCGCTTCACCCTGTGGCTCATCCATTCTATTAATGAGCAAACGCCAACTCACGGGCTGTGCTGTCGGTCAATGGAGGAAGGACGTGGGGTGGTTAGAAGGAGGGCCCAGGTGAACAGGATGGCCAATGTGAGGTGGGCAGGATTTGGGGCTGGTGCCGCCAATGGCAGGAGGGTTACCTGGGTGGAGGTGAGGTGGCTCAGTGCAGGGGGAGACATTGCTGTGGTCAGACCGTGTCAGAATCACAGTGTCCTTCAGCGTCTGGTGCTGTTATTACTGTCACAGCAAGGTGAGTACCGGTCAGACTGGAGTCAAACTGCTGGAG
>NW_025214390.1:12892-21983 GCF_004010195.1 Chiloscyllium plagiosum | reverse complement strand
GAATAGAGGGTTAATGGTAGGGTTCTTAGTCAGGTGGAGTAACAGAGGGATCTTGGGGTCTATGTACATAGATCTTTGAAGGTTGCCACTCAGGTGGATAGAGTTTGTAAGAAGGCCTATGGAGTATTATCGTTCATTAGCAGAGGGATTGAATTCAAGAGTCGTGAAGTGATGTTGCAGCTGTACAGGACTTTGGTTAGGCCACATTTGGAGTACTGTGTGCAGTTCTGGTCGCCTCACTTTAGGAAAGATGTGGGAGCTTTGGAGAGGTTGCAGAGAAGATTTACCAGGATGTTGCCTGGAATGGAGAATAGGTCGTACGAGGATAGGTTGAGAGTTCTCGGCCTTTTCTCGTTGGAACGGCGAAGGATGAGGGGTGACTTGATGGAGGTTTATAAGATGATCAGAGGAATAGGTAGAGTAGACAGTCAGAAACTTTTTCCCCGGGCACAACCGAGTGTTACAAGGGGACATAAATTTAAGGTGAAGGGTGGAAGGTATAGGGGAGATGTCAGGGGTGGTTCTTTACCCAGAGAGTGGTGGGGGCATGGAATGTGCTGCCTGTGGGAGTGGCAGAGTCAGAATCATTGGTGACCTTTAAGCGGCAATTGGATAGGTACATGGATAGGTGCTTAAGCTAGGACAAATGTTCGGCACATCATCGTGGGCCGAAGGGCCTGTTCTGTGCTGTATTGTTCTATGTTCTATGTTCTATTCCCTCAGTATTGACCCTCTGACAGTGCGGAGGTGCCATCGTGGGCCGAAGGGCCTGTTCTGTGCTGTATTGTTCTATGTTCTATGTTCTATTCCCTCAGTATTGACCCTCTGACAGTGCGGAGCTCCCTCAGTACTGAACCTCCAACAGTGTGGCATTCCCTCAGTATTTACCCTCCAACAGTGTGGCGTTCCCTCAGTACTGACCATCTGACAGTGCCGGGCTCCCTCAAGCTAAAACTCTAACCCATTTATGAATATACACACTCACAGCTACACACAAACACTCTCTGCCACATATACACACACTTTTCTGCACAAACACATGCACCCACTCTCTCATGCACACGCACACGTGCACACACACAAACACAAATACTCATCCATCAATAGGGAGAGAAACCTGAGTGCTATGAATGGTGGGGAAACTGAGAGAGCAGTTTCATCGTCTCTGATCACAGTATTTGTTGAGATTGTTGATCAGAATGCTGCTTCCCAACCTTCTTTCCCTGGGATACTTTCACAAGACACTGGATAGCTGTCTGACAATTTGAAAGAAAAGTCTCTGATTTATTTATTAAAAGTGTGGGAAAAGATTTGCTAACCCACGATAGGCCCACAAAAGCAAACTGTACCAAAGCACCCAGAATTCCCAAGCAGGCTCACAAGCCAAATCAGACAGCCCACGCAGACAAGAGAATGCACTTTATTTATTAAAAGTGTGGGAAAAGATTTGCTAACCCACGATAGGCCCACGAAAGCAAAATGTACCAACGCACCCAGAATTCCCAAGCAGGCTCACAAGCCAAATCAGACAGCCCACGCAGACAAGAGAATGCACTTTCAGCTCCCACTAACAATGACAGAGCACCACAAACATCTCAAAGCCCCAAGGGCAGTTTCACAACCCAGCAATACCAAAGCCACACAAGGAGCAGGTCAGACAGAGAGGCACCAGCAAGCACATGCTCCAGGAACAGGACAATGGAGGCACCTCACCACTTCAGAGGAGACATTAACACCGACCTGTGAAGAGGAATGGAACCACCGATCCTGTCAGGATGTTGCGTTGTGTGAAGGAACAGGACATTCATCCAATAACTGTTTTCCAATAAAAATCCTTGTAACTAAATTAATCCACTTCCAGATATATTGTAGTTTCCCATTTCTTAATCAGTCTCATTGTGCAGCATTATTATAAAACTGGTCTCATCCTCAGCTCTGGGAAGAGAATCTGTGTCTGCCTAGTCTGTTTCTCTTCCAGTGATATCGCTTGCAATAAACTATTGGTCAATTTCACTGTGAGCTGTGTGTTTGTGATCTCTAAACTATTGGGCAAATTTCTCCGACAAATAGGAACGGAGGGAGGCCGTTCGGCCCCTCGAGCCTGCTCCGTCATTCAGTAAGACTACGGCTAATCCGACATTCCTCACGTCCACCTGCAACTCTCCCCTACATTAAAGACATCTCAGAAATGACTGCCAGACTACTCAGACCCCTTGGCATCATGGTAGCCCACAAACCCACCAACACAGTAAAACAGCAGCTAATGAGCTTGAAAGACCCAATACCGACAACAAGCAAAACTAATGTCATTTACAAAATACCTTGCAAGAACTGTAACAAACACGACATTGGACAACCAGGCAGAAAACTAGCCACCAGGAGACATGAACATCAACTAGCTACAAAAAGACATGACCAACTCTCACTGGTATCCTCACATACAAATAAAGAAGGACACCACTTCCACTGGGACAACACATCCATCCCAGGACTAGCCAAACAGTGACACGCATGGGAATTCGTGTCAGACGCATGGCATTCTAACCAGAACTCTATCAACAAACACATTGACTTGAGTCCCATTTACCAACCCCTGAGAAAAAGAACAGGAAATGACATCACCAAAGGAAATGGCATCAGCAAACCAAGGAAACCCAAACACATAAATAGAAAGTGGGCCATACCACCAGCGCTTCATCCAGAGGCTCACTGATGATGTCCCCTAGTATAGTGACGAAATGTCTAACAACGAACCTTCCAGCTCAGTGAGCAAACCTACATCCAGAATAAAGCAAACTTAGAGATTTCTTTTACCTTCAAAAAAATTACATTCAAATCAACAAGAAATGAGCTCCGTTTCCTGACAGCTTAATTCCTTCTCTCCAACCCTCTACAGATATTGCCAATCTCAGAAAATGATGCTGCTCAAGAAAACCTTGTTGTCCAAAGCTGTTGTCGACTTGGCCTTCAATTAGTTTTCTAAATAGCTACCACCAAAGTTGTTGTTGGAGACAGGCTGCTGTTACCATGGTGCGAGTGAACCTCCAGCAGGATGCTCTACTCAAGGTGGTAATATTTACATCAGCTCCTGTAACTTAAGAAACCGAGTGTGGACATGATGTTATTGAAAGATCCAAGAGACAAGCATTACAGGTAACCAATGGACACCAAATGTCTATTCTTAATTCCATAAGTGTCCAGGGTAAGATGAGGCTACAGCAGAGGAGTTTGCTCCTGGTCACATGTCAGACAAGCTCTAGGTAAGAGACAATATGAGACCCTTCATGGTTTTGCCATTGAAGCCACGTTAGGGTTGGAGAAATCGAGTTTGCTTTCAGCAGTTGCCACAAGCAGTGGCTTTTAATTTAATAAATCATAGACTTTTCTTTCAAATTGGCAGACAGCTACCCAGTGTCTCATGTTAACCAGTGAAAGTATCCCAGGGAAGGAGGTTGGCAAGCAGCATTCTGATCAACAATCTCAACAAATCCTGTGATCAGAGACCAGAAAATTGATCTCTGAGATTCCCCTCCATTCATAGCACCCAGGTTTCTTTTCCAATTGATGGCTGTGTGTTTGTGTTTGTGTGTGTGAGTATATATGTGTGTGCACGCATGTGGGTACGCGCAAGAGTATGTGTGAAAAATTGTGTGAGACTGTGCCTCTATGGGTGTCTACGTGTTAGAGGATGTGTCTGTCTGTGTGTTTGTATTTGCGAGAGCGAGTGCACCTGTGTGTGAGAGTGTGTGCGTGTGAAAGTGAGTGCATGCAAGTGAGTGTGCGTGCCTGTGTATTTCTGTGTCTGTGACAAAGTTTGTGCCAGTGAGTGTGTGTGGGAGTGTGTGAATCTGTGTGGGCGAGTATGTGTGTGTTTGGGAGAGTGTGTGTGTGGACAAGTGTGTGTGTGGGAGAATGCGTGTGTGTGAGGAAGTCTGGGAGAGTGTGTGTATGTGGGAGAGTGTGTGGGTGTCTGCGTGTGTCTGTGTCTGTGTGTGTTTTTATAAAGGGGTTACAGTTTTAGCGAGTCGATGGCTTTTGTGTTTCTGTGCAGCTAGAGTGTGTGTGTGTCCATGAGATCGTCTGTGTGTGTCTCTGTGAGGATGTATGTGCCTCTGTGTGTATATTTATAAAGGGGTGAGAATTTTAACTTGATATTTGTGTTTGTTTCTCTGTAGCTGGAGTCTATTCAATTGGAATAAATAGGGATTCCTTATAAGTACAGAGACTAGCTCTGGGCTTTCTGTCAACCAGGGTCTGAAAGACAGGGAATTTGGGGAATTCTGCCCATTCCTACCACACCTTTAATGTTTGTGATAACACAGAGAACAGCAGGGTCTTCATTTCCAGGGTGTATACCTAGTGAGGTATTACACATTCAGTCACACTTTCCCACTCCAGTCGTGTGTCTTGTGGAACTTTATTGAGAAAATATTCTGTAACAGACGAGTGTAGCCTCGCAGTGGGAGTTATTCTGGAAATCTCGACAAGTGGGAAGCGAGGGGGGGTTTGAAAATCTCAAAAGGATCAATTTGATGATATCCTCTCAGGATTCCGGAGATGGGGTGTAATCTCCTTTGGATACA
This sequence comes from Chiloscyllium plagiosum, assembly GCF_004010195.1. NCBI lineage: Eukaryota > Metazoa > Chordata > Chondrichthyes > Orectolobiformes > Hemiscylliidae > Chiloscyllium > Chiloscyllium plagiosum. Next base: position 17,400 of record NW_025214390.1, on the reverse strand, counting down.
CAGCATCAGGATTTAGATTCCTGTTGGGAGATGTCCTGGGAGATGATGTGAGCCCAGGGACAACATTAGGGTTTGTGAAAGGGGACTGGGGTCAAGTTTCAGTTTTGGGTCATGGTTCAGAGGGTGGTCTGGGATGTTGTCTGTTCAGACACCGTCTGTGTTCAGAGATTCCTCATCTTCATTCCTGGTGAATCCACTCAACAATTCAGCATTTAGCGTCTGGATCCTGGAAAAAGAAATCACAGACATCAGGGTACAGGGAGCTTTACTCTAACCCCGTGCTGTCCCTGTCCTGTCAGTGTTTGATGGGGGACAGTGTGGAGGGGGATTTACTCTGTATCTAACCCCGTGCTGCCCCTGTCCTGGGCATGTTTGATGGAAGACAGTGTGGAGGGAGATTTACTCTGAAACTAACCCATTGCTGTGGAATGCTTTATTTTAAATGCTGGGACCTGGTTGTGGAGAAGGAGACATGTGCCCAGGTATGCCCTGCCTGTCTGCAGTGCGGTCTGCCTCACAGGGATGTAGTTCGAGCTAAAGCTGTATAATAAAGAGCAGGTTGTTTCAATGAAGTGCATCCACTAATTGCTGTCCCTGACCATGAGGGGTTTGCAAATGTTTTGCAGCCAATGGGGCTCCAGCCAGCGGTGACATCACCGTATGAATTGTGTGTGAAGATGGTGAACATGTGCCGAGACTGTAACTTCACCAAAACATATCACACACAATGTTCATCTCCAATCAGGGGAGTGTTGCTGAACAAAGAGACCGGGGGGTGCAGGGTCATAGCTCCCTGAAACTGGAATCACAGGTAGATAGGATAGTGAAGGTGGCATTTTACATACTTTCCCATATTGGTCAGTGCACTGGCTATGGGAATTGCGATGTCATGTTATTCCTGTCCAGGACATTGGTTAGGCCACTTTTGGAATATTGTGTGCAATTCTGGTCTCCCTGCTTTGGAGGGAGGTTGTGAAACTTGAAGGAGTTCAGAAATGATTCACAAGGATGTTGCCAGGGTTGAAGGGTTTGAGCTGCAGGGAGAGGATTTGGCTGTTTTCCCTGGAGCATCTGAGGCTGACGGGTGACCTGATAAAGGTTTATAAAATGATGAGGGCATGAATAGGCTAAAAAAGCAAGGTCTTTTCCCTGGGGTGAGGGAATGCAGAACTGGAGGTCAAAGGTGAAGAGGGAAAGATATATAAAGGACCTGAGGGACAACTTTTTCACGTAGAGACTGGTACATGTACGGAATGAGCTGCCAGAGGAAGTGGTGGAGGATGGTATAATTAGAGCATTTAAAAGGCATCTGGGTGGGCACATGAATAGGAAGGGTTTAGAGAGATATGGGCCACGTGCTGGCAAGTGGGACTAGATTGGGTTGGGATATCTGGTCAGCATGGATGTGTTGGACTGAAGTGTCTGTTTCCGTGCTGTACATCTCTATGACTCTCGAGCTCACTTCTTGGTATCGATGTCAGAAAACGGAGCATCTTCAATTCCCCCATTTCCTGCACCTTCCCCCATGCCCACCCACACACCACCCCCATCACTTACGTCTCACGTTGAGAGTGATTTCAACCTCATCAAGATGACTCCCGTCCTGGGACCACACCATGCACCTGTAGGTCCCACTGTCCCTTACGCTGGCCGCGTTGATTCGGAGACCCCAGGGAAATCTTTTGATCCGCTTTCTGTACTTAACTGAAGAGAATGGAGAGAGAACAAGAAGGAGGAATCTGCTGTTAACGGTGGCAGGAGATCTCAAACATGTCCAGCAGCAGATTACGGTCCACTCCTGCAGAGAGTGACTGATTCATCATTGCGTCTAGAACCTGTTCAAGCCTTCAGCAGAGAGTTGCTGGGGAAGTGAAAGGCCATTATCCTTAAGAACGGAGACAGCGACAATTGAAGCCACAATGATGTGCTGTCACTGTCACTGCCAGGTTCGGGAAAGCAACAAGGTCTGTAACAGATACAGAGGCTCTGCCTTGTTGTAGATCACACAACATACAGGAACAACTAGCCATTTGGATACAAACTGGCTCCAAGGTAGGAGACAGAGGGCAGTGGTGGAGGGTTGCCTCTGAGACTGGAGGCCTGTGACCAGTGATGTGCCATAAGGATTGGTACTGAGTCCACTGCTTTTCATCATTGATATAAATGATTTGGATGTGAACATAGGGTGGTATGGTCAGTCAGTTTGCAGATGACACCAAAATTGGAGGTGTAGTGGGCAGCGAAGAAGGTTACCTCAGATGACAATGGGATCTTGACCAGATGAGCCAATGGGCTGAGACGTGGCAGATGGAGTTTAATTTAGATCAGTGTGTGGTGCTGCATTTTGGAAAAGCATTTTTTGAAAGTGGAGTCAAGCGAGATAGGAGAGTGAAGAAGGCATTTGGTATGCTTTCCCTCACTGGTCAGAGTATTGAGTACAGGAGTTGGGAGGTCATGTTGCAGCTGTACAGGATATTGGTTAGGCCACTTTTGGAATACTGCTTGCAATTCTGGTCTCCTTCCTATCGGAAAGATGTTGTTAAACTTGAAAGGGTTCAGAAAAGATTTACAAATATGTTGCCAGGGATGGAGGATTTGAGCTACAGGGAGAGGCTGAATAGGCTGGGGCTGTTTTCCCCGGAGCGTCAGAGGCTCAGGGCTGACCTTATACAGGTTTATAAAACCATGAAGGGCATGGATAGAGTAAATAGAGAAGGGATTTTCCCTGGGGTGGGTGAGTCCAGAGCTAGAGGGCGTAGGTTTAGGGTGAGTGGGGCAAGTTTCAAAAGGGACCTAAGGGGCATCTTTTTCACACAGAGGGTACTGCGTGTATGGAATAAGCTGCCAGAGAAAGGCTGGGTACAATGCCAGCATTTAAAAGGCATCTGGCTGGGTACATGAATAGGAAGGATTTAGAGGGATATTGGCCAAGTGCTGGAAATTGGGACTAGATTAATTTAGGATATCTGGTTGGCATGGACGTGTTGGACCACAGGGTCTGTTTCCGTGCTCTACAGCTCTATGACTCTATGTTGGACTTTGAAATTCCATATTATCTTGTAACTAGGGCAACAAGGGTTGTGATAAACACCAGCGATGTACCATCCCACGAGTGAGTAAAAGAATAAAACTTGCTGAGCGATGAATGAATGAACAAGATGTGCTGAAGGACAGCCATTAGTTGGGATGGATTGTAGCCTTTGAGAGAAAGGGGGATGTTTTCTCCAGTCTCACAGTGCAGTCTCACAGATACACTCATGGTTATAGTCACTGATGGAATAAAGTTCCCGTACTCCATCACAGCCGAGGTCACCTGAAGCATGGCACTCTCCTTAAAGAAACTTGTCACCCCGGACACTTATATACCTCAGCAATGTAATGTTTTAGAAATTGCAGGCATCTGTGAAGCTGTATCTACGATACCCAGGCACCAGTTTGTCTTAAGGTTGCAAGAAACAATATAAATGGTGCCACATTTTCTAATATAATGTGCGCAGTACAGTGGATCATTGGTTAGTATTGCTGCCTCATGGCGCCAGGGACCTGGGTTCAATCCCATCTTTGGGTCACTGTCTATGTGGAGTTGGCACATTTTCCCCGTGTCTGCGTGGGTTTCCACCGGGTGCTCCGATTTCCTCCCACAGCCCAAAGATTTACTTTTTCGGGAGGATTTGCAATGCTAAATTTCCCCATAGTGTGCAGGGACGTGCAGGTTACTGGGGATTGGCCATGCTAAATTACCCATAGTCTCCAGGGATATGCAGGTTAGGGTGGATTGACCATGGGGAATACAGGAATGGGGATGGTTGGGATGCTTTTCGGAGGTTCAGTGTCGAGTTGTTGGGCAGAATGGCCTGTTTCCACATTGTAGTTCTAAGTTGTTGGAAACTCCCACAGGGCCCTTGTGTGTTATGAGAGAGGGTAAATGTACAGAGCGTGTCTCACTCTCTTCCTGTTAAATAGCTCACTCTGGGTTCAGGAAGACCAACATGGAGGGGGTTATGGGAGCGGCTTGTGGACGGGAGTCACGAAGGAGAAAGACCTACCAATGACCCGGCCATTGTTGTACACCAGTTTTCTGGAACCATCCTGCTTTATGAATACCCACGTCACGTCAGGATTAGGCCCAAAGTCAGGCGAGTGACGGCACAGAAGGTCAGCGGCTGGAGGAAGGAGAGAGAGGAATTAAAATCACCCAAAGGCTCTCCAGAGACAAAGCCGCACTGGCACCCTACACAACGGTAGGCAGGGGGTGGGGTACCAGTGAGTCACAGGGAATCAACAAACCATCTCAGGCAACACATTCTCCCACAATCCCTCAGGGTGGACACAACAATTTAAACGGGTGGTGGCAAGATGTGATGAAGAGGAAATGACAGAGGTAGGGACGGGAATGGGGCTTGAGGAGTTTACAGAGACAGGGAGGGGTGTAGGGGTTGGATGATGTTACAGACATAGGGAGGGGTATGGGGCTGGAGGGGTTACAGAGACAGGGAGGGGTGTAGGGG
>NW_025214390.1:0-6596 GCF_004010195.1 Chiloscyllium plagiosum | reverse complement strand
GGACACTGTGATTCTGACAGGGTCTGACCACAGTCATGTCTTTCCCTGCACTGAGCCACCTCACCTCCTCCCAGGTAACCCTCCTGCCATTGGCTGCACCAGCCCCAAATCCTGCCCGCCTCTCATTGGCCATCCTGTTCACCTGTGTCGTCCTCCTCACCATCCCCATGTCCTTCCTCTATTGGCCGACAGCACAGCCCGTGAGTTGGCGTTGGCTCATTGATGGAATGGCTGAGCCACATGGTGAAGGGGACAGTGGGTGACGTGCCAAGAACGAGGCTTTGGACTGGCCAAGGCTGTGTCAGCCACGGCGGACAGTCTGAAAGGATTGGTCAACTGAACGGGCCACTTTAATTGGCTGCTTATCCGCACGCCCTGTAACGGAGCCAATGGAAGTTACTGCATTGTTCCTCGTTCGAAGACGCCTTTCTGAACTTCAGTCCTGAAAGTTATTCTGTTTCCTAATTTCATATCTCCCCCAGACAGTTTCTCTCTTTCTTAATATCACAAAAGGTTCCAGTGAGGATGTGTAACCTGTCTGAGCCTTTGGACTCCGACATGGGACTGTTCCAGCATTTCATCATCGAGTACAGGAGTTGGTTCATCTTAGTACTGGACGTTGATGAGGCCACATTTGGAATACGGTGTGCAGTTCTGGTTGCCCTAGTATAGAAAGGATATTATCAAACTCGAAAGAGTGCAGAAAAGATTTACTAAAATGTGTCCTGGATTGAAGAGTTTGAGTTAAAAGGAGAGCCTGGACAGGCTGGGGCTTTTATCCCTGGAGCATCGGAGACTGAGGGGGTGACCTTACAGAGGACTATAAAACTTTGAGAGGCATTGATAAGGCAGTTAGCTTTCCCCATTGTAGGGGAGTGTCTAATCTAGATGGCACAGGTTTAAGGGGAGAGATACAAAAGAGTCCAGAGGGGACAATTCTTTCACACAGATTGTAGTGAGGGTTTGGAACTGTCGCGGTTGAAGCTAGACAATTTCACCATTCAAGAAACGTTGAGACCTGGACATGGATGGGATCGAGAGGGAGGGATATGGACCAAATGCTGGCAAATGGGTCTAGATTAATTGTGACCACGGGGCAGCATGGGCAGGTTGTGCTGATGGGCCTGTTCCCATGCTGTAGACCCTGGATTATGGCTGTGTTGGCTCTTTCACACACTCACTGACCGATACCTCTCCCCTGTATTCATAGAGTCAGAGTGAGGTACAGCAAGGAAAGAGGCCCTTCAGCCCAACTCGTCCATGCCGACCGATATCCTCAATTAATCTAGTCCCATTTGCCAGCACTTAGCCCATATCCCCTGAACGCTTCCTGTTCACATACCCATCCAAGATGCCTTTTTAATGCTGAATGGTGGGCATCACTGACCGATCCACATTTATAGCCCATCTCTAGTTGCCCCCTTGAGAAGGTGGGAGTGAGTAGCTTTCTTGACCCGCAGCAGTCCATGTGTAGTGGGTAGACTCACAAGGCCCTGAGGGAGGGGATTCCAGCATTCTGAGCCAGCCACACTGAAGGAACGGTGATATAATTCCAAGTCAGGTTGGGGAAAGGCTCAGAGGGTACTTTCAGGGGGGTGTTTTTCCCATGTACCTGCTGTCCTTCTGGATGGAAGTGGCCGTGGGTTTGGAAGGTGCTGCCTGAGGACCTTTGGTGAATTTCTACAGGGCATCTTGTAGATAGTACACACCGCTGCTACTGAGCGTCAGTGGGGGAGGGAGGGGATATTTGTGGGTGTGGGGCCAATCAAGCAGGGGCTGCTTTGTCCTAGATGGTGTCAAGCTTCTTGAGTGTTGTTGGAGCTGTTCCCAGTCAGGGCAAGTGGGGAGTATTCCATCACACTCCTGACCTTGCAGATGGTGGACAGGTTTTGGGGAGTCAGGCGGGGGGTTACTGGCTGCAGAATTCCCAGCCTCTGACCTGCTCTTATGGCCACTGCATTTATGTATCTATCAAATCCAGTTTTGATCAATGGTTGTTGTGGTTCCGTTCGCCGAGCTGGGAAGTTTTTGTTGCAAACGTTTAGGCGACATCATCAGTGCTTGGGAGCCTCCTGCGAAGCGCTTCTTTGATGTTTCCTCCGGTGTTTATCGTGGTCTGTCCCTGCCGCTTCCGGTTGTCAGTTTCAGCTGTCCGCTGTAGTGGTTGGTATATTGGGTCCCGGTCGATGTGTTTGTTGATGGAGTTTGTGGATGAATGTCATGCCTCTAGGAATTCCCTGGCTGTTCTCTGTCTGGCTTGCCCTATGATAGTAGTGTTGTCCCAGTCGAATTCATGTTGCTTGTTGTCTGCGTGTGTGGCTACTGAGGATAGCTGGTCGTGTCGTTTCGTGGCTAGTTGATGTTCATGTATGCGGATTGTTAGCTGTCTTCCTGTTTGTCCTATGTAGTGTTTTGTGCAGTCCTTGCATGGTATTTTGTACACTATATTAGTTTTGCTCATGTTGGGTATCGGGTCCTTCGTTCTGGTGAGTTGTTGTCTGAGCGTGGCTGTTGGTTTGTGTGCCGTTATGAGTCCTAGGGGTCGCAGTAGTCTGGCTGTCAGTTCCGAGATGCTCCTGATGTATGGTAGTGTGGCTAGTCCTTTTGGTTGTGGTATGTCCTCGTTCCGTGGTCTTTCTCTTAGGCATCTGCTGATGAACGTTTGCAACAAAAACTTCCAGCTTGGCGAACTGAACCACAACAACGAGCACCCGAGCTACAAATCTTCGCACAAACTTTGGTCAATGGTAACTCCCAGGATGCTGATCGTGGGGGATTCAGTGATGGTCGTGGTATTGATGGTTGGAATGTCTCTTATTGGAGGTGGTTATAGCCTGCCATTTGTGTGGCACAGGTGTTACCTGCCACTTGTCAGCACAAGCCTGAATATTGTCGATATCTTGTTGCATTTGAACATGGACTACTTCAGTATCTAAGGAATTGCTGAACAATGTGCCATTATCTGCAGACATCCCCACTTCAGATCTTATCACAGAGAGAATGTCATTGATGAAGCAGATGAAGATGGTTGGGGCCGAGGACACTACCCTGAGGGACTCCTGCAGAGATGTCCTGGAGCTGAGATGACTGACCCTCCAACAACCACAACCATCTTCCCCTGTGCCAGGTCTGACCCCAACAAGTGGAGAGTCTGTCGCCCCCAAACCCATTGATTCCAGTTTTGCCAGAGCTCCGTGATGCCACACACAGTCGAATCATGTCAAGGGCTGTGACTGTCACCTCACCGTCTCTATCCTCATGGTTTCCAACACCCCGGTCAAATCTCTTTGAAACCTTCTCCTCCAAGGAAGACATTCCCAAGCTCTCCAGTTGATTCACATCACTAAAGATCTACATGTCAGGAATTATTCCTGACATCCTGTTGGATGTTCCTGGTCATGGATTCTGAATCTTTAATGCCATTGGAGTTCTGCCCAATCTGATGACGTCCATAGTATTTGGCAGGATATTTCAACACAGTCTCCTGTCTGAGACCTCAGTGCCTTCTCTCCCTCCTGCCAGCATTCATTAATGGACTCGATGGTACCTGTAGCCTGTAGACCATCCCTGTCTGAACAACAGCATCTTGTACATAATGTTCCCTGGAAACTGAGCACGTGTGACCATGTAGCAGCTGTCAAAAACCCCGTGTTGTCTCCAACATGGTCGGTGCACCCCATGAAGTTAAACACAGACATCACGCCCCCAGCCTCTGACTGAGTCTTCACCTTTAATATCAGAGAGCAACGGTTAGACTCTCCCTTCTTGGAGCTGGTCCTAGCCCTGGCACTCGTGTGGCATCAATGTTACTTGCCCCTTGCCAGCCGCAACCTGCATAATGTCCATATGTTGCTGTATTTCCAGACAGTTTCAGTACAGATTAAACAAACACAAAATAGTGCAACTGAGGAATACCGAGAGCTGTACAGTTAAAACCACCACGAGGGCAACATATCGGGTTAATGGTAATTCAGACCCTCTCTCAGTAACGTTCTGGATCATCTCCAGCAGTTTCCCTTTTCCCGAGGTTGGGGTGTTTCCAGACAAGGGGGCACAGTTTTAAGTTGAGATTTGAAAAAGACACGAGGGACAAATTATTTACACAGAGGGCGGATTGCGTGTGGAATGATGAAGTGGTGGATGCGGGTACAGTGATCCAAACACATTGGTGCTGTGGGACCCAGTGAAGCCACTCTCAAAGTGGGTTTGCTCCATGTTGGCCAGAGCCAGGGTGAAGAGCTCCAATAAGATGGCACGGTAACTCAATGGTTAGCACTGCTGTCTCACGGCGCCAGGAACCCGGGTTCGATTCCAGTCTCGGGCGACTGTCTGTGTGCAGTTTGCACATTCTCCCTCTGGCGGGTGGGTTTCCTCCGAGTGTTCCTGTTTCCTCCCACAATCCAAAGATGTGCAGGTTAGGGTGGATGGACATACTAAATTACCCATAGTGTTCAGGGTTGTGTAGGTTAGGGTGGATTGGCCGTGCTAAATTACCCATAGTGTTCAGGGATGTGTAGGTCAGGGTGGATTGGCCATGCTAAATTACCCATAGTGCTCAGGGATGTGTAGGTCAGGGTGGATTGGCCATGCTAAATTACCCATAGTGCCAGGGATGTGTAGGTCAGGGTGGATTGGCTATGCTGAATTACCAGTAGTGTTCAGGGATGTGCAGGTTAGGGTCGATTGGCCATGCTAAATTACCCATGGTGCTCAGGGATGTGTAGGTCAGGGTGGATTGGCCATGCTGAATTACCCATAGTGCTCAGGGATGTGTAGGTCAGGGTGGTTTGGCCATGCTAAATTACCCATAGTGCTCAGGGATGCGTAGGTTAGGTGCTTTGGTCAGGGGTAAATGAAGAATGGTGGCGTAATGGGTGTGGGTAGGTTACTCTTCCCAAGGGTTGGTATGGACTTGTTGGGCCGAATGGCCTGCTTCCACACTGTGGGGATTCTATGTTCTACAATCAGAAACTGCTGGAGATGATCCAGAACGTTACTGAGAGAAGGTCTGAAATTCAAAAGAAATACACGAGGAGATGGTCTGATGGAGCTGGACACGGGACGTCAGCACAAGAGACACTTGAGGGGCAAACAATATCCCACAGGAAACACTCAGATATTAGTGCAGGGAGCCACATGGCTATGAGCTTACACAAGGCAGGTTTAGCATATGCACTGGCTGGGGATAGCTACATTAGCGAGTCGAGGGGAGGGACGACAAGATTGTTGTGTCTTGTGGTGTTGTCAGAGCTTCAGAGCTGAGGGAATAGAGCTCTCCTCCTCCATCACAGATCAGACCCCTTGAAGTTTGACACTGTGCAGGGAGCACATCTCTCTGTTGTAACCAGAGCTCAATATAAACCCAGACACTTGTGTGCCCGAGAGTCTGCGATGCTCATACCGAACTGATCGCCATTCAGGAATATCCATCTGAGATACCATGATTCCCAGTTGTTGTTTTAACACTACGAGGGACAACACAGATGTTTCTACACCTGGTGATGTGCTGTGCTAACTCCCTCTGGAATATTCTGAGGCTCTAGGGGAATGGTTTAATGGGGATAGGGGTGTGGGAGTATTAATTTCACTTAAAATAATAGATAAAGTTCATCCTGTATCTAACTCTGTGATGGCCCTGTCCTGGGAGTGTTTGATGGGACAGTGTAGAGGGAGCTTTACTCTGTATCTAAACCCATTCTCCCCAGACTCGGGGAGTTTCAGATGGGAAAGTGTTTGGGACTCATACACTCTATCTCCCCAGTGTTGGAGCTGTATTGAGTATGTTTGATGGGGACAAGAAGGGGACGTGGGTGATTTAACCAATCCCCAATCCCACACTGAACACAGCTGGGAAATTTAAAATGTTGAAGTTTAGAGGGAGCTTTACTCTGTATCTAACACCATTCTCTACCTGCCCTGCAGTTTTCAATAGAGACAGTGTAGACATTGGGGAGTCTGGTGACATTGCAGGAGAACTGAAATAATGTGAGATGTGAAGAGATGCTTGTTGAATGTTAGACTGAAGACAAGATCGACTAAATGGTCAAATGTTAAATTGGGAGCAGGAACTCAAAAAGCTGCTGGTTCGTTTCTGTTACATATTTCCAAGTTTCAGATTGGGGCTGCCAACGACTTGTCCACTCAGTGAAGCTGTCCATATCGGGTCACTACCTCTTTGGTAGTCCCCACAGCTTTCCCTCCCACCCAACGAGCGTCTTGTCAGTGACCCTGGAGACACTCAATACGATCAACGCTGATCATTGAGATGAATTCCCTAATCCCATCCTCCCCCAAGTCACCTTGAATCATTTAGACACAAGAATCAAACCGACTTCGTGTATGAGAGAGAGAGAAAGAGAGAGAGAGAGAGAGATCGTTTATGAGACAGTGAGAGATAGATAGATTGTGTATGAGAGACAGAGACAGTGAGATGGTGTATGATAGAGAGAGATAGTGAGATACTGTACAAGAGAGAGTGACATTGTTCATAAGTGTTGGCAAGACTGTGTATTTGTCAGATTATGCATGAGAGGAAGAGATACTGACATTACTGTGTATGAGAGGGAGAGAGACCATGTATATGAGAGAGAGAGAGA